>NC_142442.1:141692000-141996666 GCF_059453495.1 Arachis ipaensis
AAAAAACCAGATATTTATTTTTTTCAGTGATGATACTAAATCATTTTTTAATCTTTGGATTACTAATCCCATATTCCTTAATTTTGACTCTATTTCTCAATCTTAAAAGATATAATTTATGCACTTGAATGATAAAGTTCTTTTGTTTTAAAAAGTGGAAAAATCTATAAAAATTCGATATGGTTCAATTTCAATGGTTGGCTTCCTCATTTGCTTCATATTGGAGCTATTTATCTCTTATATTTCTCATTTTTCCACCATTTGGTTCGCATTGAAACTCTTAACTTTTATTTTTTTAACTCTTAAATGATTAATTTTTATACATTTATATTTAAAAAACTTCTGTACTAAAAAGTAGAAAATTCTATACAAATCAATCCAATGCACTTTCTTTCTATTGAATTTGTAACCACCAAATATCTCTTGTTTGCCTTTTCATATTCTCCTTTTATATTAGTTACTTTTTTTATTATTTCATTCGTTATTATTATTACTAAATGCCGTTTAACAAGTTCTGTTCTTCTTTTGCCATAGTCATTGACAAATCCTTGGCATGTTTGTGCATTTACTAAATGCCATTTTTTTAATGTTCTCTTTTTAGGAATAAAAAAATGAAAAATAAAAAATAAGCATTATCTTATGGCATATGTAAATTTTTACTCTAATATAACTTTATTAAGATATTATTATAGTTTTGTTGCACTTTATCCACTTGGATATGTTTATAAATAGATTCAGTTTTCCTTGGTTTAATCACAGCTGTCTAAGTTCTTTCTACTTCCTTGGTGTTGTTAATTTAAAAAGTTTGTTAGTGTTTTAGCAATTGTTAGTTTACCAATTCTCTGTCCCTTAACTTAGACGAGAACATACATACCAAAAATGAAAACATATTATTCTTTTTCGATTTTCTGTTAGGTTCTTCGTTTTCAGTATGCAGTGATTTTATTAGGGTTTGCAATTGTGCTCCTGATTTCCCACTGGGGTTTGTGTGTTTTAAATCTGAGTTTTGTAATTTTCCGTTGATTTTAGTACTCAATTTTCTATAACGTACACTGAACTATTGAGCTATTAATACTCATACACACTTGATTTAGGGTAGGGTTTAGGGAGGGGGATGATTTGTGGGAGATTGCTGATTGGAATATGGGTCAAATTGAAAAGCTAGATTTGTGGTCATGGAGCTGTCTTTTCGCTTTCATGATGGCAATTGTGAGGTGATCCAATGGCTTCGACAGGTTAGTAGGCATTAGATTGATTTAAGTTTTCTTATGATGTATTCATTCATTGGCACCCTTGCTCTATTAGGTCTTTCTTTATTTTTTTCAATTTTTTGTTGGAAAAAGCTACAGCAATAATAGAAGTATAATGTCTAAAATTAGTTTGAGTATTTAAAATATATAACTATAAGTTCTGAAATAAATTTGGAAATAAGGAAGTTTATTACAATGCACAAAATGAGTTAAATAAACATTATTATTAGAAAACTGTCTCGTGGGATTGCTGATAATTTAGATGACCCAAAATACAAGCATTACAAATATTGGTCTAACCCCTTAGAAACAAGGTGAGATCCTATACTTAATTACTTTAGTAAACATTTTGTAGAAGTTGCACACAAGAAGACTGCCAATCTAGAATCTGACTATTGTTGGCACTTGGCTACTACGTAATTAATCATTTTATTACCTTGGTTTGGGGTATTGATAGATTCTTGCTTTTGCTATCTTCTATAATGTTGTATCCTGCTGTCTTTTAAAATCCGTTGTTTATTCATACTACTTCTCTTTATGGTTTGTGTTATATTTTTGTCCTGCTGCTGCAGATTACCACATGCTCCAAATATGGAGATTTACTCTATGTATGGGGTCGGAATTCTAATGTAAAGAGCCTATGTTTATAAGTCAACCTCTCAATCGGAATGCTACATTCCGTTTCAGATTGACACATCAGCAATTGGTGGAGATGAGGACCCTTTTTTAAAGGATGGAGTTTATAGTGCCAACGGGGATGAAACCGATCCTCTTTTAAGCGCTGGTTTCATTTGTGCAAGAGGTTGGCGGGAAAAAATCCACTTTAATCCTTCAGGCATCTAAACGTTCATAAGGGAGTATGAAGACGCTGCTCCGGCTAATCTTCTCGAAGGAAGGGGAACCCAGAGTGGTGCTCATGATATATTGGGGAACTTTGCACTTATTGAAGATATTATACGAGTAACAGCAGGAGCCTCTGGTGAGGACTTAGGAGGACATAGAGTTCACTCAGATTTTCAAAGGGTCTCAATGTTAACTCTCAGTGCAATAAATGTTCCGGCTGGCAGCTGTTCCTTTGTTAAATTATTTTTTACTTTTTGGATTATAAATATTCATTGTTACCTTAGTTTAACATGAGTATTACCCATGAGGTTATAAAGAACTGTTGTTAGGAATTAAATGAAAATGTGCACTAATCTTTGATCATTTTAGCATTGGCATTGTGACACCAAACCAATCATTTTTGTGTTGTGAGTTTTTTGAAATGTTACCTATTCTATATGTTTGTGTTTTGGATTAATTTTAAGACACTTCTCAGTTGTATCATATCATTAATAATTTTCTCTTTTGGTGCATGCGTTTATCTTCTTTCGATAGTGCTCCTACTAACACATATACTTAAAATGTTGACAAGGATATGTGTACACTATAAAATCAGTCATGATTTTTTATTCCACTTATTGTTTTTTTTATTGGATAAAGTAATTTTAAAAATATTTGGATCTTTTTAGCTCTCTCTCGTGTCAATTTGAGAGTCAAATACGCAATTTTCTGAATACACAATTTTGATATTAATGGCACAAAATTATAAATAAAAATTTTTCACAAGAAAAAAATTAGAACATCATGTATTATTAACGTATATTAGAATAGCATCAATTTATAGATATTTGTTTGAATCAACATAAAAATATAATTTTATTATTTTAAAACACAATGAGTTGTATTAACATTACGCATAATCAAATTATTAGTTAATAAGTTGTCTTTAAGTAGGTTAATAACTTCGTTCACTTACCATATTTTTCAGGCTCTTGTGACTCAACTCGAATAGTTTACTTATGATTAGTTGATTTACTGTATAGTAAGTTTAACTATATATTTTATAATAATAATTATGTTGTTATTGTGTGAGGAGAATTACTTGCATTTGAGATCTTAGGTCAATAAATTTGTGACTTGCGTATGTGTGAAATTTTTTTTAAACTTGATATTATTTGTTTAGCTCATAACTAATAACTAATATGAATTTTTTGTGTGTTATTATTATGTTTTACTGATAACATTTTTAATTTATTAGGAAACCAGATATTTTTTTTAGGTTCAAGTATCAAACTAAAGCAATTTTTACTCTTTTGATTACTGATGATTTTTCTCAATTTTGACTCTTATTTATCTCAATGTTAGAAGATTTAATTTTATGCATTTAAATAATAATATTTTTTGTTGTAATACGTGAAAAATCCTATAAAATCTTATACGGTTCAATTTCAATTGCTCCCTTCCTTAAATTTTAATGCGATGAAAGAATTCTTTTTATATACATAAATTATATTGATTTTGGTTCTTATTTATGTTTATCTTTTTAATTGTATTGTTTATATTTTTAAGTTGTATTTGTTGTTGCATAATTTATGAAGTTGAACAAGATACAATGTTCTATGAGATAGGATTTCTATAGCCAATTCTAAGACGTGCTCATCAAAATTAATGTTTTGAAAAGCAACGATACTTATGCAAACTATGAAGAGTTAGGAAAAAATACTTATATATTGAGTAGTGATAGAGTAAATAAATCTGTTACATTTTGTTAAGAATTGAACAATAAAAGTACCTTTTATCAACTTAAAAAGTGACAATCCAAAAACACTAAAAAAACAAATCCAAAAGAAGGAACCGAAATTTTCAACCCGTGCATTGCACGGGTCTTCTGCTAGTTTACTATATATAGTGTAAATATAGAAAAAAGTTGGTGTATAAATTTTTTCCTAAAATGTTTTTTATTATAAATATCTATTATATATAATAAAAATATGAGAAGGAATTGGTATACAATTCTTTTTCTAAGTTGTCCATCATATATAATTTACAAATAAATATTTTATTAACTTCAAGAGTTGAATATATATATATATATGAAGTTAATTTTGATGCACTATCAGTATAAAGTAGCTTTACATATATATTCAATTATGTAACGCTACATCATCAAAAATAACTTCTATTTTCATTAATTACGTGAATGATCATCCAGAAGAATTGATGTGATTGGACGATTGTGTAAAGTATTTTAGACGGTTGGTGCATCAAAATTAAACTCTACTTTTTTAGTTTTAGCATAATATATTTACTATCTTGACAAAAACTAATTTTGTTATCCATATCTAATTTATAACAAGAACATTAGTAGATAGTAGAAAACTAATCTAAAACTATTTTATTTTATATTTTTTAATTATCATTTATCTTATTTTATATTCTTTAATTAATAATATTAAATATAATAAGTATATAATTATAAACGTTAACAAAAATACTTTTTGTACACTAAAATCAGCCACTAATATATTTGTGTATAAATACATATGTAGTTTAATTTATTTTCAATATGTATTTATATTTTAGTATGTATTTTATACTGATGGACGGTAATTGATTTTGATGACTGATTTTGGTGTACACGTATCATACCTCAAACGTTAAACAAAATAAAGTAACTTTGATTTATAAAAAAGGTAGATCAAGAGATACATTAGTGTCTATATATCAATATAACGACCCTATTTATTATATGCCAAAATGATCCTTCCCTTTGAAAGCGCCGTTTTTTGAAAGCACTCATTTTTTTCTGAAAGTTGAGATGTTTTGCAAAAATAGTAGCTGAGTGGAAACTGTAGCAATGTGATGTGAGAATGACAGTGACTTTTTTGGTTTATGTACACAAGGATCCAAAACCCATCATTTCACCTTTCCATTTAAATATACAAACCATGAAGCCAAACGTGTATTCCATGCGCTTATTTTACCCCCAATTCATGCATACAAGTTTGTTTTGTTTTTTTTTTTTTTTTCATTCACGGCTTCTCGTCGTGAAATGTGCTTGTTCAAGTTGCACTAATTAACTTCACTCTTAAAAAGGTTTAAGGTAAGTGATGATAACATGAACACGTTTTTCTCATTGTCTGATACCACCTAGACAATAAGACGAAGAATTGACTCGAGCATTAGTCATGGAAATAGAACAGTTCAGGCCACAGACATTTTAAAGTCTTAAGGTAGTGTTTGGTGGAGAGACAGAGATTGAAAGATTGAAACTGAAAGATAGAAACTAAGAGACAGAGATTGAAATAAATCTCAGTATTCTGTTTGGTGCAAAGTAAGAGACAGAAATTAAAATAAAAATGAAGCTCTAATTTGATTTGCACAAAGAGTAAAATTGGAATTAATTAATTGAAATGAGAGTATTTTAGGTATAAAATGTTATTAAAGTTTCAATCTCCGTCTTTAAAAATTTTAGTCCCCTGTGTCCCCACTTTCTGGAGGTATTGAAATACTGAAATTTTGGGGATAGAGACAGAAATTTTAGTACCAGTCTCTGTGTCAACAAACATGATACTGAGTCTCAGTCTCTCAGTCTCTGTCCCAGTACCTCAAAACAAACGCTACCTTACAGATCAGAGGTGCAATACGCAGTGGCGGAACTAGATGAAATATTAGAGAAGGACAAAAAATATTTACATAATAAAATAAGACTAAAATAAAATTTTAAAAGAGATTAAATTAAAATTTACATATAATTTACATATAAAAAATTAAAATTAGGGAAGGCTATTGTCCCTTTTGCCCCTATGTGGTTCCCCCTCCCTGGCAATAAGTCTAGTATATTGGCTTGAGCTTGTTCATATATTAGACTAACTTAGTTTGGACTTGGTTAACAAAAAGACTTAAATGTGTAGTATTATTCTATATATATATATATATATATATATATATATAAAACTAAAATAGAAGTAGTTTAATAGAAAGTGCTTAAATATCATAAAAAGTCACAAATTCAAAACTTTTGTTACCACTTACAGTGTCAAGATCTGGGTTACATCAAATAGAGAGTCAATATTCACAGATAGTGATTTTAGTTTCAGCTTAATAGCATTAACAACGTGTTTCGCTTGCTATGGGAGAAATAAAATAGATCTTGCTCTTCCAAAAATTGCATTTCATACTAGTTTAATCAAGGGATTCTAAAAATACACAAAAGAATATTCCGATTCTGATTTGATTAACTAGTGTTTCGATATGGCAATGAAATTAAGATTATGACACTTACAAAAGAATGATATGATATGATCTTATTAAGTAATCTATCTTACACAACTAAAATAAGCAACTAGATTACAACTTGCAAGTCTAGAATATATATATATATATATATATATAAAAACCTTAAACCTATGAAGACTACAACAATATATATTTGTTGGAGGGGGCAACTATATCTTTTACAAAGCCTTTATCATGAAACAATGATGGAGAATTCTATCATCATCACCATAAATAGTGTTGGGCCAACTGCGGAGAGCTCTCGACCACTGGGGAGATTTCGGGAATGAATCAAGCGAGAGAACATAAGATGAGAAGACGCCACATCCAACTCAAAACCTTAAGGTGTCAAGTTAATTGGTCTCTCATCTTATAAACTCCTCACTCTTCCTTACTTTATTTGATGTGCGACTAACTTCAACACTCCTCACACTTGCAACACTAACAAATAGAAAGACACAAGCAAAAGAACTAGTTGAATACTACTTTCCCAAATTTTCAGTATTCAATTGAAGAAAGAAGTCCCTGCTAGTCCATGGTGCAAAAGATTATGAGCAATTGCATCCCTTGCCTTCATGGAACTCATGGATCTAAGAGCTACCTCAGGCACCATTTCATCATCAACAAGATCAAACTTGAGATCAGGATCCATCTCCTCATCCCTCAGCTCACAAATATTATGCAAAACACAACAAGCCCCAAGAACAACAGGCAAATCCTGAAGCTTGACCTCAGTCCTCTTCTGCAAGCAACACCACCTACTCTTCAACCTCTCAAAAGCATCCTTAGCAATCTTCTGAACCTCTCCAATCTTGTCATTGAAAGCATGCTGTGTCCAAGTCAAATTGTGCTGAGTATAAGGCACCAAAACCCAATCCATCAAAGGGTACCCTGAACCTCCAACAATCCAAAGACCCTTAGGTAAACCCCCATTATTAGCTCTCTGAAAAAGTGCAGACTTTTCCAAAACCTGATCATCATTCATTGAACCAGGCCAACCAATGCAAACATCAGTGAAAACCCCTTTGGGATCAACAACACCCTGAACAGTGATAGAGTAACTAGTCTTCTGGTTCCTCTCAGTGTGCTTCTTGTTGAAATAAGCAGCAACACTGATCTTTGGGGCAATAATGGGAACATGTGATGTGTACATAGATCCCACAACGTTGGGAATCCCTGAAACAGATTCAAACTCATTCTTCAGCTTCCTCAAAGAATAATCTTCATTGGGCCACTGCAAATACTTTGGCATAAGAACCGTTTTGATGGCGCTGCAAACCTCAAGAACAAGCTTATGGCAAGTTGAGATTCCCAAACCGAACCTTTTCGAAACGATTCTCAGAGGGTCACCGGTGGCCAACCTCCACAGGCAAACCGCCACACGCTGCCGTACCGGAATCGCGTTCCTCAAGGTGGTGTCTTCTTTGGCAATCACCGAATTGAGGTCGTCGCAGATCGAATCGAACGTTGCTCTTCCCATTCTGAACGCTTTTCTGAACTCTTGTTCGGGGAATTCGGGGCTGTTGCATTCGTCCCACCACGCTCCGGAACGGTCCTTCACCCACAGCCGGCGGTGCTGCGGTGGAGCTGCTGGCGTGGCACGTGGCTTTTTTCTCCTGGTTTGGTGGGATTGTTCTTCGAAATTGTGGTGGCGGACTAAGAACGAAGAAACGATAGCGCCCTTAAGTTTCTTGGTCTTCTTCTTGTTCTTCATTTGAAGGTTAAGAGGAATTGTGGGTCTCTGAAAAGTTTGGATTTTCATAGAATGCAATAAAACACAAGTGTCATAAGTGATGGAATAGAAATATAGCTTAGAGATTATGAGAGAAGAGAAGCTTCTCTTCACTCTTATTATTCGTCTCAAAACTCAACTCAAGAGTATCACTGTGTGAACGCTACCATTCATATCACTAATACAGTAAGAGGAATGTTAGTTTGAGTTTGTTTAAAGAGACGGACCTTAAGATACAAAATCGTGTTTGGTAAAAAAGATGTGGATAAAGACAATGTGTTTAGATACTGAATTAATATATTTTGTGTTTATTCTGATAGGAAGGATACGGAGACAATAACAAAGAACACAACTTATTTTTTATTTTTTCTTTTATTATTCTTATTAATTTTTAATAATTATATTTTTTATTGTTATACTTTTCATCTCAAATTTTTTGAATGAAAAAATGAGAATAAATTAAATTTTTATAATTTATTCTAGTTTATTATTCTATTTTCAGTGCCTTGTCCTATTCTATTATTAAAAACAACTGCAGCCTTAAAGCCATTTATAGGTTTAGCGGTGAATTAGGTATGGATATTTAAAAATGTGGATTAAAAATATATTTTTTAAATTTTTATATTAAAGAAATTAAAATAATCGTTAAGAATAATAATAAAAAAATAATTAATTTCAATGGCCTTAAATATTTCTCTTATGATACCCATTGTGATTATAATAAATCGGGTACTCCTAAGTCCTAACTAAATTTATCAGTTTTTTTTTTTCTCTAAAAAAATTATATTTGTGTTTAGGAATGACATTATTATCTAAATTTGTGAGTAAAGATGAAAATAAGTCGAACTAAGTTGAGTTTTGTTTTTGACAAATTTGATCTATATTATAAATAAATGTTCTAAATTTAGGTATATTATTTTTTATAGGTTTTTTTTTCAAGTTTGAATCAAATTTGTTTAAAATTCAACAAGTTTACGAGCTTATTTAAAAAATTTATTTTGTGAATTATAACTCAAAACAATAAATTTAAAATATCTAAATTGATATTAAATGTATTCTATAATTTATAATTCATAATTTGTAAAGTATAATTTGTTTATACATTCATCGTAAGTCAAATATCAGAACTATATTTACAATTTATTTTTCTTTTAACAAAAAAGTTATCATCTTAACTAGTTTTGATTATTGATTCTTTTTTATTTTGTTTTGTGTTTATTACAAGTGAATAGTTAAAAGTCTAAATTAAGAATAATTTATTTTTACAAAAAAATATTCTGATGAACCGGTCCAACGAATGTTTTAAGTTTTTTTTAAGCATTTGCTCTTACCTTTTTAACTAGTAGGTTTTTCAAAAAACTGAACTTAAAACGAGTCGAGCCACAGGTTAACGTCGAGTAGTCTGACCCACTTTTACCTTTACTTGTAGGTATTCACCCCTCTCTTATCCATTCGGGACAGGTTTTTAGCAGGGTGGGTCCTTGAACGGGACAGGACGAGGTCAGATTTAGGTAATACCTGACTCTACCCATCTCAGTATATATATAATATATATAAAATTATTAGTAAATTGATTAATAATATTGTATCATTTTTAAGTGTTTACTTTAATTTATGTTATGTATGTGATGATGATTATATAAATTTTTAAATTTAATTTTATTTATTAAATTTTAATAATTATAAGAGTGGGGTAGATACCCACGGAAATAGGTTACAGTTCAATTTTACTATCTATGAGTAGGAGCGAAGTGAATTCTATGCAAATTATTATAGGATGGAACAGAGTCAAAGTTAAATAAGACAAAAACTCATCCCTACCCATCTTATTACCATCCCTATTTGTGTTTATGAATTTTAAATAATTTAGTTAAATTTTATGATATAATAATAAAAATATTAAACAATGTGAACAATGGATATATCGGATATTCAATTATTCACTAGGTGTGCGGATGGTTATCCTAATATTAAGATTTAGGTGAGTAATTTGGAAGTGTAGTGTATTTTTATTTTATTGAGTCAGTTTTAGAACCTATTATTTACATTATTCAGAAAAATCATTGTCTACTTAACAAAGTCCATAACTAATATATAATTAATTATTGATTTCATGCTTGGTTTATAATATCATTCTAAAAATATTATTTAAAAAAACTCTTATCTGTACCAATTTGGAGAAAAGAAAATGGTAGGTAATTTGCATTGATAGTGATAACAGAGTTGGGTTGGGGGAGGGAGCAAGTGTGAACAGGATTGAGGGATAAGCATTATTTTCTTCAGAATGGAGTGCCATTGCCATTTGGATTCGGCGCTGTTAGGTACAGGATGATTGGAGATTCAGATATTTTTTTCCAACTTTTTATAAAATTTTTATTTATTTATTTCAAAATTCCCATAAGCAGGAGGCAGAGGTTAGTGTTAGAAAAGTGGGGTAATAACCCTCCAAATTAAAAATTTTAATATATCAAAATTACTAATTTTTATATTAATCTCCACTTAATTTAATTTATCTTTTTTTTAGAATTATATTTTTATATGAACCTCTCTTAAGAATTATTCTAATTCCAGCAAAGAATTGTTCTAACTCCCTCCATGTCCGTGAGTAAAATATATTAGAACTCACCAAATAGTAGTTTATATAAAAATGTTATTTATATATTAAAATTAGTCACTAAAATCAGTCACTAATATATTTATATATAAATATATGTGTGATTTAATTTATTTTTATAATATATTTATATTTCAACATATATTTTATACTAATGACTGATTTTGTTGGTTAATTTTGATATTTACGTAGCATAATCTGTTTTTTTTTTTTTTTAGCCAAGTAATGGCACAGGAAACAATACTAGGTGGGGCCTCATGGGTCCTACATTGATACCCTAAAGTCAACAATATAAACTACTTTTGACCATTTGTCTTTCCAAACATATAGAGTGGCTAACAAGCAACAACCTACAGTTAATTATGGTTGGATTATGGATGCCATGCCATGCCATGCATGCATTGGCTTCAAGAAAAAACCAAAACAATATGCATTTAATTTCCGCTATACATTATTCATTGAACTGTTTTACGGATCTGATGAATTGCTTGTCACTCATACTTGGGTCTTTATACAATTAATTAGGGATGGAATAAAAACAATATAATAATCATAGAGTATACAGTTGACACATTCAAGCGTTGACATTAACATTATTATTGTATAGTATTATTGTTCACCACTTGAGTCAATAAAATTAAATATCAGGTTTGTTATAATTTTCCTGAGCTTATTGTTTTTTTTTTTTTGAAACAAAGGAAGCTCAACACATTAAAGTGGAGCAAATAAAAGAAAGAAGAAGACACATAATCAGCTACCAACAAATAAACTAACCCCTACTATCCCCAGTACTCTCATCCTCCCCCAGGATCACCACCACTCCATTCCGTGTAGCTCATCAACGTCCTTGTGTGTATGACCTCCAGGCTTGCTCTTGTATTCTTGAAGATTCGTGCATTCCGTTCCAACTAGATGTTCCAAATCACTGCAAAGAACACTGACATCCACATCTTCTTCCCCTGTTGTCTATTATGCATTCCATGCCAACTCTCAAACATTTCTTTAACAGTTCCGGGAATCACCCACTTCCTTCCTAGTAACCTCAGCCACTTGCACCACACCTGCCATGTTACCTCACACCTAAGGAATAAATGCTCAACAGATTCTAATTCCTTGGTACACAGTACACACATACTATCCCCCAGAATGTTGACTCCTAGTTTAGTCAACCGCTCCTTGGTGTTAACTCTACCCACTAGCACAAACCACCCAAAGAGCTCAATTCTCGGAGGGACGAAACCTTTCCAAATGGAACTCGTGAAGCTATAACTCGTTATCTCAGCTGATAATGTCTCCGCTTGTATAGCCTGGATCACAGAACTAGTAGAGAAAATACCTTTATTTTCAAACTTCCACACCACATTGTCCTCCCTACCTGATGACAACCTCACTGGCCTTAACCTCTCATGCAGTTGATTGACAAGCTCCAGCTCCCATTGGAACAGTGCCCTCCTCCATTGAAAATTCCAAATCCAATCAAGCCCATCCCAAAAACCACACTCCCCGATGACAAGTCCTTGCTGACTGGAAATAGAGTAGAGTCTCGGATGACTTCCTTTCAGAGTACCACCTTGAACCCAGTTATCTTCCCAAAATCGAGTCTGCATACCATTACCTACTTCCATTGCCAGTCCACTTACCACTTTATCACGAATCCGCGGTTCTTTTATATTCAACTGACATATGTCCTTCCAAGGGCCACCCTTTACTGGTAAAGGCTGAGTTGCTAACATGACATCCGGGTTCAACTTATTACACGAACACACAATCTTCTTCCACAGCGGGCAATCCTCCTTTGAAAACCTCCACCACCACTTAAACAGAAGCGCTGTGTTTCTCAGCACTGCATCACCAACCCCCAATCCCCCAACCTTTTTTGGAGCCTGAACTATCTCCCACTTTACCATAGGTATACCATAGTTCCCGTTCTCCCTACACCACATAAAGTTCCGTTGTAAAGCAATCAGCTTGTCCGCTACCGCCTTCGGCATCTTGTATAGACTAAGGTAGTAGATGGGGAGACTATTCAGCACCGATTTGATAAGGACCAGCTTACCTAATTTATTCAAAACCTTGGCTTTCCACAAACTCAGCTTCTGTTCCACCTTATCAATGATTGGTTTCCAAGTCTTCACCAAGCGCGGATTCGCACCTAGAGAAACTCCCAAGTATCTAACCGGTAAAGAAGCTTGTTGGCATCCCAGCAGTCCACATGCCTGATCAATCCATCCTTGCTCACAGTTCACCGATATCAGATTCGATTTATCAAAGTTAATGCTCAGTCCAGACATCAACTCAAAGCACCGTAACAGTCTCTTATAGTTTACAATTGTTTCAGTCTCTTATATTATTGTTTCAGTCTCTTATAATTTAATCCATCCTGAGCTTATTGTTAGATTCACAATTTCACACTTGTACCGGTTTGTTCAATTAGACATCCAGTTCAGCTAATTTTCTTTTTATCGATCCCAGATATGATTAGTTGATTACCTACTTGTTAATTACGTAAGGAACTTGGCATATTTAATTGAAAAAGACAAGGGTTTGAAAACAGAAATGAAGGACCCAGCAATCAACACACACGCAAAACAACAAATCGTCACAACAAGTTCACACACATTTGGCTTTCTGAAAAAATTCAGGCCCAGTCAATTTCAGGTGAAATTAATAGCTGAGAATTATTAAATAATTTAAATAATTTAACTAAATTTTTATCTAACGACTTTCAATTATCAACTTCACATAAAGTTGACTACACCTAAATTTCTATCTCTACATAAGTTGGTAAAATAATTTTGTTCATGTGGAATAATAAAAGCCGGATTTGGATCCACTAAAGTTTGAATTTCACTTTAGAGAATAAAATGTGATCTTCTACCCTTGAATAGTTTCTCTTTTATATTTATTATTGGTCCCACCTATAAAATTAATGGTGAGAGATCACACTTTACTCTTTAAAGTGAAATTCAAACTTTAGAGGATCCAAATCCAATAAAAAGTCAATCAATTACTTGATACTTAATGCTTATATTATTGATACTAAGTCACCAATTTTATGGATTTCTGTGTGAATGTTGATCCTAATAAAGTGTTAATTATTTTTTGTTGGTATTTATTTTGATATGCTGACTAATTTATACGTATGGGCATGATAAAAAAATCAATAAATAAATTTTTTTATATGAATTATACCTTTTTAGTCATCATTTATTATTTATTTTTTTTAGAAAATATTATATCAACATAAATACTAAAATATCTTTATAAACAATTTTAAATAAATATATATATTTTTATGATTATTTTGTTAAAAGACTAAATAATCTTTTTCTATTGTTATGACTAAAATATTTTTCTGCAATAAAAAAATTTAAAATTAAATCTTAATTTAATAATCCCAAAAAATAAAACTAAATTTTCAGAAAACAAATTGAAAATCCAGCATCACCAATATCATCATTCATAATAATGAAATTAACCCTATTTTGAATCGTTTTTTATGGCAATCCAACAACAAAGCAAAAGTCAAATTCAAACACCCCCCCCCCCATTACAGCACCCCAAATAACCCCACCTTCAAAAAATCCAATTTTTCATACATGTGAAAGAGTAATAATGGTTACAATGGTGTTTGGGATTATGTTTGGTGCATTTTATTATGTTTCATACATGTGAAACATATGCGAAGAGAAGATGAACAAGTTTATAATTTATTTTTGGAAATTTGGTTTTGTTTTTCATTTTTGTTTTTTAAAATTATTAGAATAAGATTTGATTTTAATTTTTTTTTAAAATTTTAAAAGAATTCTGATTATATCAATAAAAAGAGTTATTTGTTTTTTAATAAAAATAATCGTAAGGATATATATGATTATTTAAAATTATTTATAAAGATATTTTGGTATATATATATTAATATAATATTTTTGAAAAATAAATAATAACTAAAAAACATAATTCATCTGACAATTTTTTACTCATTTATTTTTTTTATTGTATCGTTATACCGAAACAAACACTTTTTTTTTATTTAGATAATGTGACCATAAAAATTATCAATAAATATTTATAAAAAATATATAATTTATTTTTGTCAGAATTGATATGCTTGACCGGTTTTTTAAGGACTTTAACTAGTCTTTACTAATTCTTTTTTTTTTCTATATCTCTCTTATATATCTTGTTTAAAAATATTATTTATACATCAAAATTAGTTATTAAAATCAGCTACTAATATAATTGTGTATAAATATATATGTAGTTTAATTTATTTTCAATATGTATTTATATTTTAACATATATTTTATACTGTGGCTGATTTTAGTAACTGATTTTAGTATACACGTAAGAAAAAGTCCGTAAAAAAAAGTCTAGGAGGTCAGCAACTTATCCAAATTTTGGCCAGCATATAACCAATAAAAAAAAGTGAGCCATTAGATGAAATCTTACACCAATCTCACGCCATTAAAATTATCATTAATGATTATTTGATGGCTACAAATTATAAAAGTTGCTGGTCCTAGCACTCCTCTGCACGTAATATAGTCCTATCTTATTTTATAGTATAAATTTTATTGTATCGTTATACCGAAACAAACACTTTTTTTTTATTTAGATAATGTGACCATAAAAGTTATCAATAAATTTTTATAAAAAATATATATATATATATTTTTTTGTCAGGATTGATATGCTTGACCGGTTTTTTAAGGACTTTAACTAGTCTTTACTAATTCTTTTTTTTCTATATCTCTCTTATATATCTGGTTTAAAAATGCTATTTATATATTAAAATTAGCCATTAAAATTAGTAACCAATATATTTATGTATAAATACATGTGTAATTTAATTTATTTTTAATATATATTTATATATTTCAATATGTATTTTATAATGGTGGCTGATTTTAATAGCTGATTTTGATATATACGTAACATATAGTCCTATCTTGTTTTATAGTATAAAGTGTATAATGTCACCTGATAAGGGTACTCATTCACCAACCGCTTACAGCAGTTGGCAGTTAGGCTTAACTACCTTAGGCCAGCTAATACAGGTGTACATATGTAACTAAATAAACGGTTTGTAATCTAGTTGGCAGTATAAAATTCCTGAAATATAACATAACTTAAAACATCCATATTTTGGAACAAACAAGAAAACATTAGTAAAATTTAGGGCAGTCTATTCATTACATGTAAATCCTAAAATTAGACAAAAACAAAGGGTGATGAAGGATAGATCAAACATTGTAATGCATTTGATTGGAGTTCCTCTAACCTAATTCTCTCCTTCTTCTCTTCTCTGCCACCGGCGGCGTGGTGGCGGTAGCGGCAAGAGGAGGAGTTGTCCCTAGACATCATCGTTAATAAAAGAATGTCTTCCACGTTCTATGATGGTAAAACACCGTTAGCACCAAACACGACGTTGGTGGCCGTGGACAAAGATAAGAACAGTTCCTACGCATTTCGTTGGGCGGTTAATCATCTAGACAACCCTCTCGTCCTTGCCGTCCATGTCAAACACAAAGACAACATTTGTAGCCGTAGGTACCCTATTCTTATATTTCTCATCATTATTATTACTTAAACCATTAAGGTTCTTTCATTTAATTTCATCATGCAGTTCGTAACGATCTCGTTACTGTTTATGAACCCGATGAAGACGATGTAGCCAATGTGTTCGGCAACTTACGTGGACTATGTAATCGAAAAGCTGTATGTAATTATTAATACTCTTATTATTACCATTATTTTACAGGCATACACAATATTATTATTTTTGGTGCATTATTGTAATTATTAGGTGCAAGTAAAAGAAGCCGTAATCCATGAAAGCGATGTTGTGAGAGGAATTGTGGAATTTGCAAGCAAGAATTTCATACACACTATTGTGGTTGGTGCACCAGCCAACAAGGGTGCTTTCTCAAGGTTTATTTATTTATTTATTTCATTTTCGTGTTCTTTTTTAAATGTTTCTTAGATTTAGGTAATTACTAGTACTTTGAATTGACACACAGAATATTGAGAGGGCATCAAACTGATGTGCCAACAGCATTGCTTAAATCAGCTCCAGATTTCAGTTCTGTATACGTGATTTCCAAATGGAAAATTGTGTCGGTTCGATCTGCAACACGTGCCATCCAACATACCCTTACCCCACCCAGAACTCCACCGCGGCTATGGCAATCACCACCCTCTACTCCTACTCCTTCCAGAATCCACCACTATCCACATAGTGAACCAGACATGGGAGGAGTAAGGTGACAACCGCTTTAACATATCTTAGCTGTTAGACATAACTTGAGTGAAACCCATGCAATGCGTAGAGAGATAGATTATTTATACTACATAATATAAATAGATTTTAAATTTATTTATTTTTAAAAAAGACATAGATTAATTATATTAGAGTTATATAAAACTGCATTTTTTTTTTTTTCATTTTTCGATTTGCATTAATAGCTACACTTTGTCTTTTCTTGCGGTTTTTTGTTTGTAAATAATTAAAAAAATAAATGAATGAGAATGAAAAACATATAAAAATGTTATATTAAATTTAAGAAATTTTTTACAATTAGTATGAGAGATTAAGAAATGAAGGATAATAAGAGTCTTAATATGTATAAGTTGTAGAATTTGAATATTTATAACTGAAATTTTTTATAATTATTATTATTATTATGACACTTTGAATGTATATTTCAATTGAATAATAATAAATAAGAGTTTTTTGTTTTAATTTTTTTAAAATATTTTACTAAATAGTAATTGGTTGATTTTTATCTTTTGTCAAGTCATTAGAATTGCTGATGTGGTATCGTTAGCAAAAAAAAAGATGACTTAAACTCATTGTGGAGAGAGTTGGTATCAGTTTTTATATATTATAAATAGATAAATAGATAGATAAATAGACAGATAGATTATCAAATTTTTGCATGCTAACTTGATTTTTGTTATTTATGGAACAGAGGAATAATCTCGTTCCGTGATAAGCCAATGAGTGCAGGAAATTCTCCATTAATGGGTAATACCTTTGAAGGAACACCTCCTCATCTACGACATTTCTCAATGGATGACTGTAGAGAAATATCAATGGATCACAACCAAACTACTAACTTCAGCTTCTCATCAGAATTCTCATCAGCCTCAATCTCTTCTTCTACTGTTAAGTCTCAAAACAACAACATTATTGTTATATCACCAAATTACTCTTTGTCTAACACTTGAGTCTTCAATACAGAGAGATATTGATGCAGAAATTAGAAGATTGAAGCAGGAACTGCAGCAAACTATAGACTTGTACAGCACAGCTTGCAAACAAGCCATCTCAGCCAAGAAAGAGGTTATGCTACTTTTTGCAATATCAAGAAAACGATGACATAAATTCAAACTGTTGCTAACTTGGACATGATTGTAAAACAGGCTGAAATGATGCGGCATTTGAAAATGGAAGGGGAGAGAAGAGTTGAGGCGATTAGGATGTCTCAAGAGGCAGCTCTTGCCATTGCAGAAAGGGAGAAGGCAAGGGCCACGGCAGCATGGGAAATGGCAGAGGATGCGAAGAAGAGGGCTGAACTGGAAACACAGAGAAGAAGGGATGCAGAGTTGAAGGCGGCGAAAGAGGCAGAGGAGAAGGAGATGGCACTAACTGCTTTGGCTCACACCGATATGCGATGCAGAAGATACACCATGGAGGAGATTGAAGCAGCTACAGAGAAGTTCAACCCTTCAAGAAAAATTGGAGAAGGTGGATATGGTTCTGTCTATAAAGGTGATCTTGAAAATACCCCTGTTGCAATTAAGGTCTTAAATCCTGAAGCTGCTCAAGGAAGGAAACAGTTCCAACAAGAGGTAATGGATTTATTTCAATCATCTTAGTGATCTATTTTTTTCTATAGTTTGTAACATGTTTTGTTTATGCTGTGAAAATTGAAAAGGTTGAGGTACTAAGCTGCATTAGACATCCTAATATGGTTCTGCTCCTTGGTGCTTGTCCTGAATCTGGTTGCTTGGTGTATGAATACATGGACAATGGTACCTTAGAAGATAGATTGTTCCGGAAAGATAATTCACCACCTATGCCATGGAGGCTGCGGTTTAATATAGCTGCTGACATTGCAACTGCTCTCCTTTTCTTACACCAGGCGAAGCCGGAGCCGATTGTTCATCGTGATCTCAAACCAGCTAACATTCTTTTGGACAGGAATTATGTCACCAAAATCGCAGACATCGGTCTGGCAAGATTGGTTCCTCAATCTGTAGTGGACAATGTCACACAATATTACATGACCTCGGCTGCTGGAACATTCTGTTACATTGATCCTGAGTACCAACAAACTGGAATTTTGACCCCAAAATCGGATGTATATTCTTTGGGAGTAGTACTATTGCAGATAATCACAGCCAAACCTGCTATGGGACTTTCTCACCATGTTAGGAGGGCAATTGCAAAGGAAAAATTTGAAGATATGCTTGATCCTATGTTGTTTGATTGGCCAGTTGAGAAGGCTCTAGAATTTGCCAACTTAGCATTGGCCTGTTGTGAGCTCAGAAAGAAGGACAGGCCGAATCTCGCAACCGTTGTGTTGCCGGAACTTAATCGGTTAAGAGAATTTGGAAGATAGGAGCTAGGTTAGTACATTATGATCTAAATTCCTTTTAGAAAAGAAAAGAATACATGCAGATATTTGTGTATTTGTATCTGTTAGGAGCTAGACATTGTATATGTATCATCATAAGCTTATTTTTTTTTTATAATGAACATAAATCTGATATTCTTGCAGCACAGTGATGGTTGGTTTGCTTAGCTTCACATTTATACTTTGGTGTATATTACACTCAAGTGAAAAAGGAGGCACAGAATTTCCACTTGCAAAGAAAAGCATAATTAAATCAGCATAAAGTGCATAATACCATGAGGAAAAGATTTCACAAACACAAAGATGAATTATATGTTTGGAGATAGATATGAGAAAAGAAAAGGGGAATTGCTAAAGAAGTGTTCCTTTGGATTTTCTTCTCAAGAAATTGCAAAAGGTGCAAAATTTACAATGTCTGAACTCCATTGATATAATGAAAGTTGTAAATAGTAATGGCTTCTTTTCTTTCTTTTTTTTTTTTCTATTTATTTATCTAGGGATGCCTTAAGCCCTTAATTTATTCAATACATTCATCATGATGTAAATACAACAAGATCCAATAAAGGACAAATTATGAATTCACATACTAATAGTTTAATATATAGAAGATTACTATTGATTATGAATACTAATATATAAGTTGTTACTTTCAGAAGGGCACTAGACCCTTGATGAAGCAAAGAAGCATCTAAGATTCTGAAACTAAAGCTTTTCCAAAAGGACAGAATTAAAAACCAGAACAGTCCTGATAAAAAAGTTGAACTAAATTCACAAAATTCACTAGGACCATAAAACTATAAGCATGCCTTCAAGGTATATCTTAGCTCCACCAACTTCAACTCAAATGGATCACAGCAAGAAAATCCTGTTTCTTTATTGGATCTCAAAGGTGTTGTTGATGATTCTGGCTTTGTTTGTCAGAGTGGAAGAAGCTTCTTCTACAAATGATCGTTTCTGCATCAGTGACTGTGACACATGTCCATTGATATGTTCACCTCCTCCTCCTCCTACTCCTCTGATATCAATTTCTGCATCATATCCTCCACCATCATCACCACATTATGCCACCTTCTCACCACCACCATCACCTCCCAAGCCACATTCGCCGCCGTCGCCATTGCCGCCTCTTTCAGGTTCAACAACTGAAGCAGAGCCAACAGTAATATCAGGGCCACATGACTATTACTATCCCTATTACTACTTTTACTCATCATGTGCTTCTTCTCTTTCAAATCATCATGCACCCTTTTTCATTTTGTTATTGTTCCTAGTAGGATACTTTTCTTTAGTTGGTAAATGATAATAGGTAAAATTTAATATAGTTTTATTCAAAGCTGAAGTAATATGTAATAATTAGCATTAGGATATATATATTTGTTGGTGGAAACTCAGGTGCAGTCGACTTCACGTGAAGTTGATACCTGAGAGCCGTTAAATGATTTGACTGATTTAACTAAATTTTCATCTAACGGCTCTCAAGTATCAACTTCACGTGAATGTGAAGTCGATTTCATCTGAGTTTTTACCATATTTGTTTGTATATCATATATACTCTTTTTTGTCTCCTCTGGTTTTTGAAATAATCAGTGTGTTTATTTCCAGTAACTATGAAATAATTTTATTTGGATTATTGGTAAAAGAAATTGCATGTTTAACATATTGATCACTTCTTAATTACCACCTTCTTCAATCTTGCTGAGGAAGTGTTCTTGAACCATAATGTTCCTTCAATCGTGGAGCGCTACATAAATATGGCTAAACTACTTCTATTCTTTATTATGAATCAAAAATTAAAATAGTCAATGTAAATAAATTTTAAGGAATTAAAGTAATACTAGACGAGCCTTTTCCTTTTTTTATTTTTATTTCTTGCTTCGTTTCATTTTTTTTCCTTGCTTTATTTCATAAATATAGGGTTTTTTTTTTTTTGCTTTGTTTCATAAATTTAGTTGTTTGGAAAGTAATTTTAGATTCTGAAAACAATACAAATGTCTTTTTTTACTCTACATTTCAAAAGATGAAACTGAGCAATTACATACTGCATTTATCCACTGAAAACTTAGTGAAATTTTCAGGTAAAATGTGTACCAATTTTAAGATCTGTGTGGTTACTAATCATAGAGTGAGAATCTTTTAACCAAGACTTTATCCAATATCTTGTTGTTAATTGTCCTTATAACTTAATACTTGACTAATCTTTTTTGAATAAATCTGGTGCTATGATATCTAAAATTTATCTGTGTGTCAAGTTTCATGTGCAAAACGACCTTATTGCCATCATCCACGGTGCCAACCGTGAAACTCGGCAATATGAGAACGCCTGCTTCTAACCAAGCTATAGGTGCGCAGATCAATGTTGTTCACAATTTGGTTAATCTTTCACCATTAGCCGAGTTGGATCCATAAGCCGAGCTCCAGGACCGACCTACCCAATAGAAAAATTGTAAAAGATTTCTTTGACTAATGATCCAAACAAATTCACCTATGCAGGTACAGTTCTACAGAAATATGAAAAAGATAAACTCCGACAAATTCTTCAGCAAAATGCAGATCTATTTGCATGGATTTCCATAAATATGCTACGCATCGACTTTTTTGCAATTTCTCACAAGTTGGCACTCAATCTGTCTGTCCGACTTATAGCACAGAAAAAATGTAACCTTGGTATAGATAAGCGACAAGCTTCCTTAATAAGGTTTACAACTTAGCTAGCTAATGTTGTGATGGTATAAAAACATAATGATAAATGAAGTATGCGTATCGATTTTATTGATTTAAACAAAACTTGTTCAAATGATACATATTTTTTATCCTCTATCGACACTTTGGTTGATAATGCCTCTAATTTTGGAACTTTAAACTTTATGGATACATATTTTTATTATAACTAGATTTTAATACATTCTTTAAATTAAGATAAACTCATCCATCGTTTCTCTTTTTACTTAAATCAACTCAAATGACATTAAAAAATAAAACAATAGCTGTTTTTCATTCATTGAACACACCTTTTGTCTTTTTCAAAATATTTTTGGTAATTTTAATAAAATATGTTGAACTGGGACGATGCAAAAATATCTATTAAGTTATTAAAAATATTAGTTAAAATAAAAAAGTTTAATTATGTTATTACAGATCAGTATCTTTATTTTTTATTAAGATAAATTAATCGGTTAAACAACTGTTAATACTTGCCTCGAATATAAAAAGGGAAGTAACTCAAGTATTGCAGAACAAATAATTAATTACTCATATACTAATTTGAGCTTCAAAATATTTTTTGCAGGTATTTATTCTCTATGTTTTTTTTGGCGAGACCGAAAACGAGAAGATAATCATTAGAAAACGAATTATACCACAGTAAACCTTCACATAAGTATTTCCCAAAACGATAAAAAATAATTAAACATCTCTAATCCGACGTCAAAAAATAATGCGATGATTAATTCAATTCATGCATGATTGCATGCTCATTCATCACTCTTCTACACCTGTAAGATTAGGCAGGCATATACTCTTCATCAGTGAGATTTTTATTCTTTTACGGACATTAGGGTATGATTTTTTTTAGTGTAAAATAAAATCCATACCCAGGTTTCCAATTCTATGCATTTTTTAATATAATTATTTTTTGGATTAAATAGAATCATGATGCCCTTTCTACAATTTGACACATAAATTATTTGATAGTACGGTACGAAATTTGTTGAACATTATTCTTAGGTTTAATTACCAATTAGTCGTTATAATTTTATTAAATTTTATATTTTTTTTAATTAAATTTTTACATTATTTTTATTTTTTAGATTTTTTTGGTAAAAAATTATAAAATTAACGAAATATTCTTTTAAAAAATATATAATTAAAGATCTAATTAAATTTTTAATTATTGATATTTTTAATTTACGAAAAATATTTTATTAACTTTAATATTTTTTATATTGATAAAAATTTAATTATAAAATAAAAAATTATGTAAACACAAAATTTAAAAAAGTTACAAAAATTTAATTATAAATTATATAACACTATAAAAACGAACTGAATAATCAAATCTTATTATTACTCATTGAATATTCATATACTAGTAAGGGCTACTCTTGTAGCTTAATTAGCTTAGCAGTCCACGCTTATTATTATGGGGATATGAGCATATATATATATATACTTTTTACTGAGGCTTATAATTATTTTAAGCAGGTGCCCTATATATTGACCTTATACTATAAAAAAATTTTCAAGTATACCGATGTTTCAATAATTTTTCACTGTTGATTTTAATTATAAAAAATATATATAATATATATAATTAAAATTAACAGTTAAAAATTATTGAAATATTGGTGTATCGATAAACTTAAAAACTTTCCTATACTATATTAAACATTGGCAAAGCTAGGCAGATGCAAAAAGAGCATTTGAGTTTTTTAATTATTTATCTTTTATTATTATTGGAACCTAATGTTTCTGAACTTGAAGGAGGTGTGAGTGTGTGACACTATATATATATCAATTATACTAAGTAAATACTAAAATTAATTATTAATATAAAATATATAATAAAATATAAATATACATTAAAAATAAATTAAATTACATATATATTTATATATAAATATATTGTTAAATAATTTTAGAGTACGAATAACATTTTTGTATATATATATTTGGGCTGAAAATTGCAAACAAATTATTTATGCTCCTAAATGATTCACTTCCTCAGAACATCTCAAATGTCTCAAACATGGACCACCATAACAATAGAAATTTGAAACCAATTTTTGAATTGCTAATAACCTTGTCAAAAGGGGAACCTAGAAAAAAGCCCTAACCTATTTTCTATGAGCAATTAACCTCATATTATATCTGCATGCCACACACTTTTCCATTCAATTCAATATGTGCAACCACTGCACCCAATCACTGGACTATTTAATTAGTTCATCCTTTCAAATCAAAATCTTAATATATGTGATCTTGTCATAAGTTAATTTACTTAGGACTCATCAAAATCTTAAATTACAGCATATAATCACATCATTTATTGCTTAAATCAATGGGGGGAATTGAAATTGGGCAATTTTTGTACAGCAATTTCTGGTTATTACTACTTTCCTTCATATCAAACAAGACACAACTCTAATACATTGTAAATATGGCGGTTCAAAAATTCTTCATATCAAACATACATCTATATATGATACACAACCAATAAACATAAACCCTACAACAATTTAGCAACTCCCCCAATCCCCTTAAGTTAGCTATAAGATCGATCTTGTTTTTCACAACCTGAAATTAAAGTGTTGAAAAACCAGTGTATATTATTATAAAAAACTATGTCGAATAATATTTATGTGTAAATAAAGCACTGGTTAGCATTTGGGAACTTTAATTTATACATACCAAATTTAAAGAGCACTAGAAAAATATATATAGCATCAAGACATACAACTAATAATATATTATATAAGGCTGAAACATAAAAGTAAGTTCCTCAATATAACGTTTGATTAATTGGGTATATGTGTTGACTAATAAAAATATTAATAATAATATAAAATTATTTTATTTAACTCAACTTTTATAATTTCATTATTATTACATCTAATATAATGCATTTATTTCAGAGATAATTAATGAAAAGAAAAATATAGATAAATAGCTCATAACCAAGCCAACTTTAAACAAGTAAAATTAATAAGAGAAAATTCCACTCCCCTCCCCTGCCTTCCGTGTTAACTAATGTTAACTTTATCTATTTTTTAAGAAAAAATAAATTATTATTTAAAAAAATATCCATTAACAAAAATTTTATTTTTTATCATTAAATTTTACTTACCAAAATACTTTTTAATAAATTATTCTTTTATTGATTAAATTATATTTTTACTAAAATATTTTTAAAATAATTAATAATTAAATTATTTTTTTCTAAGACTCTTCAATAATTTTTTTAATTATTAAATTGTGATTTTACTAAAATTATTTTTAACAATTATTTTTATATTTACTATTAATTTTTTGATATCAATATATATTATTTTAACATTAAATAAAAAAATCTTACCACTGTGTAACAATTAATTAATATATATTGATATTGAAAAATAATCTTACTAAATTTTTATATTTAATGTTAAAATAATATATATAGATATCAAAAAATTAATAATAAAATATAAAAAAATTGTTAACAAAAATTTTAGTAAAATTATAATTTAATAATTAAAAAATTATTGAAGAGTATTTTAGAAAAAAATAATATAATTATTAATTTTTTTAAAAATATAATTTAATCAATAAAAGAATAATTTATTAAAGAATATTTTGATAAACAAAATTTAATGATAAAAAATAAAATTTTTGTTAATGAGTATTTTTTTAAAATATAATTTTTTGTAAAAATAGATAAAGTTAACATTAGTTAACTCAAAAAGTTTAAAATAAATTAAAGAAGATGTTTTTAAAAAATTAAAACGGAAGGAAATGTATATTTATAAAATAGAAGGGAGGAGAGTGAAATTTTCTGCACCCAAAATTGATGAGAGATTGAAACTTGGTTCTAATTTACTGATCAATAGTCTTTTGTTTAAGCTGTGAAAAACTCATCAAAACCCTAAGAATAAGATATATAACTGATATTTATTCAGAGTCAGAATCAAAAGAAAGCTAGGATCTGCCAAAATTACTTATTTAACCTGCAATTCAACGGATTACAGATAGTTGACTGAGTATAACAGCATCAAACTTGATCCATCAATTAGAATTACAGATTATTGTAACTCTTTGAAGGAGGATCTGTAATTAAGCACCCATCAACACATACATACATACCTACTGTGATGAAAATGTTATAGGATGATCCCAACCTGCAAGCTAGGGTTATTACTCTTCTTTAGCATTTATAAAGGCTAAAATAACAAAAGAAATAAACATTATTAGTAAAATTAAAAAAATATATATAACAAGAGAGATAGTTTGGGGTGACAGGTAGAGAGTGAGCACACATAGTTTCGAGTATTAAATACTATACAAGAAAATACCATGTGTGCTCACTCTCTTCTGTCACCTCCCTTACCCTTTTTGAACTCGATATGCATCTTATATGTATGGTGGATCGAAATTTATTGAATATTTTGGATGTAACCTTTCATGTTGAACCTGAAGAACCAGAAAAACAAAAATGGTTGAAGTGAATTATGGGGGAGAAAAATAAACCAATTAGCCCTAAAACTGCATGTTCCTTTGTTTTGGAACTTGAGATTTTGGGTGAAGAAGTATAAGGGGATGGAAGGGTTTATATAGAGCTGGGAATGGAAGATATCAGAGAGAATTTGATTGCATCACTTAATATTATTGAAGGAATAAATGTGAGTTATCTTCCACTCACCGTTCTCTAATATTTTAAACATTTTACAGATAGAAGAAAAAAAGAGAAAGCAGGAACAAATAAAAGAAGGGCAGGGGTAGAAACTTTATCTTTCAGTGAATATTCTATTCGGTCATAACAATTATTTCGAAAGAATAATGAGACCCTAAAAAAAATATCTAATTCAATTTTTGATTTTTTTTTTTTTGAAATTGATTAGTTTCTATGTCAAAAAAAATATTAACTTAATTTTTTTTAGCATAGAAATTTTATTGTCCTTTTAAGATAATTATCAAGAGTTAAATTAGATATTTTTTTTGCTGTTTTAAGTTTTTCTGCTTTATCTTTATACAAATAGCTCTAGTCCAACTTCAAATTAAACTCATTTATTTTCATTGTTGTTACCGAAGCATCTTGTAATTCTAAATCTATTTATTGACCCTCCAATCCTCGCTAGTTGATATTCTCAACTTCTTTCAATACAGTATTATCCTCAAAAGATAAATTCTCTGTTAACTGTTAAGTGCTTTTGGAGGCTTGGAGACCTAAGCAATGCAAATATCTTATGGGTTTATTTATTATATTATTTTTTATTGAAAATACAAAATATTTAAGTTTTGAATGTATTTATTTTGTATTTATTAAATAAAAAAATTTAAAACTTTTCACTAATAGTAAGTTTATTATATATCTTGAATATGTACTTTATATTTTAAGAATGATGATGATTAGAAATCTTAATTTTAAGTGAAAGTTTAAATATATATGTTATTTTCCAAAACATTGAAAAGATAAAAAAAATTAAAATTTTTTATTTAAAAATTAGGAAGATGAATTAAAATTTTTAATTATTGTTTAATATTTTAATGTTATCAGTTATTAATTTAAAAGGTTTTTATAGTAAATTCAATATAACTGTTTTGTATTATTAAAATAAAAAAATTTAAAATTTTTATTAATATTAATCTTAATATAGGTCGTATTTAGAATACATAATAGCTAAATTTTTTAATGTTTTAAATTTTATATGGATTTACTAGCTCTTTTTTCAATTGTATTGTTAATAATGTTATGTTATGTTATAACTAATAATGTGATGATCTCCAGAACAAGAGATTTCTCTAACATTGATAGAGTATATATTTTATGTATGTCTTAGTCCTTCAAAGATTGTCAATAATTATTACTTACATTGATTAAAACGGTAAAGATAATAAAAAATTAGTTAAAATAGTCAAAATTTATCTTATTTAATATTTATTAATTATAATAATAATTAATAAATATTAAATAAGATAAACTAAAATTATTTGAGCTAATTTTTTATTATCTTTCAAATATTATTGTAATTCAAATTGTATATTCATGTTCATAAGATAAGTAATTAACTGAGTCAATATATGAATATGCATACATGCATATTCAAATCAAGTTATATACACAATTTTTTGCATTATTCAATTTTCTGTCACGTAATTTGAGATCAAGCTAAGAGCGTTAGTTAAATGAAATCATTCGAAGCGCAAGATTTCAATATTCTGTGAAGTTCTTGAGTCATTTTTGTGGTTGTAATTGATTTCTGTGTCAGATGCAAGTTATGATTATCTGAGGGGCTCATCATGCCCTTGCTAAAATTGAGGATCAGGATATTTATCAATTAAACTGAGGAATTTGATTACTTTAATTTTTATATTATACACATGTTAATTGTTAATTACAACAAAAGATAGTTATCTGTAATTGGATATTTGAACACTTAAATGATCAGTTTATGAAGGTTTCCATATATTATACATACAAGTAATGATTATATTCCACTGTTTAGATATATATGAATGATTTTGTATTTTGTAGTGATTCTTATTATAGAAGGAGTATAGTCCAATGAGAAAGCAGGTTCTTGGTGTGAATTATCATGTCAAAGAAAAACACTAATCGAGTGCAACATTATTGATATGTCTGTCGGAGTTGAAGGGAATATCCTATGGTGGTGGCAGACTGGCAGTAATAATTAATAATTAATATTATGCAAATCAAATTGAAGAGCAACACATGGAAATATATATCGCTTTCTTTAACAAAATAAAGATTAAAGAGATAAACAGATTTTGTTTTTGATATTGGAGTAGCAACAGTGTTTTTATAAAATATGGGTATCGAGGTGTTATTTTCAAAAGTGAAACCATTTAATTAGATAAACAAAAATCGGACCGTCTGATTTGTGAGAAGTATATAAATTAGACCGAAGAATTTATGAAATCGGATCGAGGAATTTGTAAGAGAACAGAAAGTGAACCGAAAAATTTTTATTAAAAAAAATTAAAAATTTAAAGTATAGAAATAAGATTCTCCGATTTGTGTATCTTCCACAATTTTAAAATACACTAAAAATTATAATATTAAAATATATCATCACTTTTACTTCCCTATAAAAAAAAAAAAAGAAAAATTAAGAGAATTGGAATTGCATTGGATGGAATTAGTGCTGAATACAGACTAATGAATTGAACCACAAAAAGTCACACCAAGATCTAATGCGCCGCCTAAAGTAGTTTAAACTTTAAAGTCTACATGCTTTATGCTTTATTATTTTACTTCCTAATAACATTATTGTTGCAAAGTTAATCATTAACAACGTTAATGCTTCAATTAGCAACCGCGGCAGCAGAGAGCAAGTGCGTCATTTGGATGAGGGTTTAATTTGGTTACAAAAGTAATTGTATGGGTCAATTGTTTATAATAATATATATTAAAAATTAATCGTTAAATTAGTTATCATATATTTGTGTATTAAATAATACATATATTATTATATATAATATAAATTTTATATTTTATATTAAAAAAACATAATTTTGTACATAAAAAAAAAAGATATAATGACTTTTTAAATTAAATTTTTTTTTTATAAATTGTGTATAAATTTTAGTTTAACTTTTTTTCTCTTTTAGTCTTTACATGCCATTCAGATTGGTTCATCACTTACCTTGTGCCTTTTGCTGAATATGTATAAACATGCATTAATTAAGCATTAAGAGGCAATATATACTTAAGACCCCTTAATAAGTGGATCACCTGTGCAGAGTGTTTCACTGACTCATGATTGTGGGCATGAAGTCCAATTAGCCACTAATAACTAGAAAAGTATTATAAGCTTGAGGCCACTGTGGTTAATGATGATATATATATATATTGGGATCATGGGATGGGCATTGATATGATGTGTGTAACAGTTTCCCAATAAGGAAAGGGCATGTGCATGCAAGCTAAGAGATTTTTTAATCAATAATATTTGAAAAATAATAAAAAATTAATCTAAATAATTTTATTTAGAGTAAATATCTCTAACCATTTGTTCAATGAACTTTCCACTCCTTAAAAAATCTAAACACCCAAATCGATTCCTATCTAATTTGATATATGTACATTTCAGTCTCTATCTACTTTGAATAAATGACATTTCCGGTCCCTAACCAGGGATTGAAACGTACATATATCAAAGTAGATAAGGACCAATTTAGGTGTTTAAATTTCTTAAGGGATAAAAAGTCCATCGAACAAATAATTAGGGACCGGAAAGGACATTTACTCTTTTATTTAATATTTATTAATTATTATTAAAATAATTGTATAATTTTAAATATGATAAATATATAATTATAAATACTATGTATGTTCAAATAGATAACTTTAAAAATGATCAATCCTAACATTACCGCTTTCTAAATTTAGCCCTATTTGGATGATGTTGATGATGAGTTAATTGCTGATTGCAACTTGCAAGTGTAAGTTTCATGATTTATATAAGAAAAATGTTTATTTGTGGATACAGAAAGACCACCTGTAAGTATCATGATTCATCAACAACTGGCATGTTGCATTGGGCAACACATGCATATATGCATATACCCTTCTCTTTAATTCTTTCTGGTTGTACTTGTAACATATATAATAACCACCGTATAGTATATTTTTTGTCGATGAAGTTTGATAAAAAAATTTAAAAAATTTTTAAATTTTATTTTGTTTTAATTTTATTTTAAAAATTTTTTATTTGTATTAAATATATTTTTGACAGTTAATTTTTTTAAAAATTTAAGATCAATTCAATAATAATTTTATAAGAATAATTTTTAATACAAGTAAATCAAGCATAATTTTTATACATTGTTATTAGATTGGTCTTAAATTTTTTGAAAATTTAGTCGTCTATGGTATGTTTGATGCAAATCGAAAACTTTTAAAATAAAATTAAAATAAAATAAAATTTAAAGATATTTTTAAAATTTTTACCAAACTTCAAGGATAAAAAGTATACTTTATTCTAATAATAACAATAATAATAATAAGAAGGTAATGTAAAGAAAAAGAAAAATCTTTAATTTGGGTACCACCAGCACGTTCTGCAATCTGCATATATATTGATCCTTTCAGATATCTATGAATAGTTTGAATACTACTTTCCGCCACAACCACAGTGCACCCCGCTTTTGGTCAAATTTGTCCATTATATTAAAAATTCTCTTTAAGTTGAATTATGGATAAATCTGTTTTAGAAATAATATTTTTAAGTATAAATTTATATATAATTATTTTTATGGGAAGTTATTAGTTAAAAATTGTTAGATAATTTGATATGATTAACTAAATTGTTATCGAATGATATAGTTTTTAATTATTAACTTTAACTACATGTGAATTTTTACTATATTTTTATTATTTTTTATATAATTTTTCTTATAATATAAAAAGACAAATTTTTTAATTATCTCCCACTTTTTATTAATTATTTTTAATACAAAAAATAAAAGATATATATCAAATATAAAAAAAAAACAGTGTAGAGCTTTTAAGAAACGTTTGAAAGTTAACGCTTTTTATTCATATTAATCAATATTTTTACTAATATCTTATTTTTATATTATCAAAATTATATTTAAAATTTAAAATTTAGTACCTAAAATTTAGAGTATTATTTAAATATTAACTAAAAATAATAATATTTTTTGGTCATGTAGTATTATTTTTAATTCTTTTGAACAATAACTTGGTGATGGTGAGAATTTACTGTGATAGTGTATAACCTAATAGAGTTTAATTGAACAGAAAAAAGTATAAAAAATTAATTTTTAATTAACCAACTTAATTTAGTGTTTAGATTTATAATTTAGAATTTAAAAAAAATTTAAAATAAACAAAATAATTTTAAAAAAATAAATTATTGTTGGCTAAAAAAAATGAATTACTTAATATTATTTTATAATGTATGAGGTCCTAATTTAAAAATCATAAAGAGCCATAACTTGTTTTTTCTTTTAATGCATTTATTTTTTAATTTTATATTCTTTAATTATTATTAAAATAAATAAATAATATTAAATAAAATAAATATATAACTATAAATATTATATATTAAATTAAATAGAATAATTTTTTATTTTTTTCTGTCATATATATATATATATGTATATATTCTTGTAATAAGATAGTAGTTATAGCAAAGAGAATATCCGGAGCGTGATGGAATGAGAAAGAAGAAATTGTGGTTGGGGTTGCATTGCGAGCGGTGAAGTGGGGTTGCAAGGTTCCATTAAGAAGGTGCGTGGGGTTGTTACCTGACATTGATTGACTCTCAAGTCTCAACCGATAAACCCTAACGACCCTTTCAAAAAGCACCTATGCCTGATGATGATGACGGCGAACATAACTAAAAATTCAAGTGCAGTCAACTTTATGTAAAATTGATAATTAAAAATCGTTAGATAAAAATTTAGTCAAATTATTTAATTATATGTAAAGTTGATTATATCTAAATTTTTATTCAAATATTAATGTATGATGCATGTGAATGAAAAATAGATACTCTTAATTTTTTTTATATTTATTTTATTCTATTTATAAAATTAATAATAAAAAATTATATTTTATTCTTTTAAATCAAGAAAAAATAAGTCAATGAATTATAGCTCAAATGACATAATTTTTTTTTCAGTTTCGCTATGTTACTAACAGCATATCTGCCAATTTCTGCCAACTCTTATTTATAATTGTGTTTCATGAAAGTGTGTTTGTGGATGTGTTTAATAAAAATGTCTTTTTTATAGCTGTGTTTAATAGAAGTGTCTTTATAGATATATTTTCTAGATGTGTCTCTTTATATATGTATTTAAAATATATTAATTATTAGACACATCTACGAACACACTTCCATAAAATACAATTATAAATAAGAATTAGCAGAAATTGACAGATAATATGTTGGTACCTTATACCTTTTCTTTTTTATACTTAATTAAGAGGTTGTGGGTTCGAGTCTTTCTATTATTAATAAAAAATTAAGAAAAAAAATGGAGAGAATCATGTGAATGTGATCACAACAAATTGGAGGCATGTGCCCATTTTCCCATCTTCTTCTTTTCTGTCAACCCTGCACGCCAACATTGGTCCACTGTGAAGGTGACTCTATGCATAGTGTTATTAGTGTATATGCATACATTTACACAGTACCCTCTATCTATAATTTCTTACTTTAATGAATTCAATTCCCTTATTTTAATCTTTATCAAAAGAACAACAACTTTATTCCTTCTCATTCCCTTTCTTTATTATTTGTCTACTGTAGTAAGAGATAACGTGGTTCTAATGTTCTTGACTTCTTGTAGCATCATGCTTGATGATTGCTTATTACCATCTCTAATATCGGCCTTGGCCAATCGCCTTTGCACAGTCTACACGACTACGCTTGAACACACCTTGGCCAATTACACAGGCCAATCTTGGCCGACTACAATTATTGATGGTAATGAAAAATTGTTTGGTGAATAAAGGATGCAAATGTTAAATCAAATCATTATATAATTGAACCAATTTCGTAATCTCATCAAACTCGACTCGACGAAAGTTTACGAGCTGACTCGATCTCACGAATTGGCTCAAATAACAGAAATATTATTTATAATTCTAAATCAATAAATTATAACTTTTATATATATATATATATATATATATATATATATTAAAAAATATTAAAAAAAGATCAATTTTATATATTATCTATTTATCAATTATAAATTTTTTATTTATGTCATTCTACATCAAAATTATATATAAAAAATTACTATAAAATTTTAAATAATTAATATATATATATATATATATATATATATATATATATATATATATATATATATTAAATTATTAATACGCATGTTCTATATGTATTTAATCTATATTTTAATGTTATATATATAATTGAGTCAGCTCACAAGCTAATGAGCTGGGCATATTCAAGCTCAAGCTCGACTCATTTGATTTATAAGCTTAATTCTAAACTTGAGTTCAATTGCAAGCTCAAGCTCGCCTCACTAACTCACGAGTTCAGCTTATCAAGCTATTAACGAGTTGAACTTGAGTTTGCTAATAAGCTAGCTTGACTCACTTCCAATCCTAATTTTAGGTGTAAAATGTATACATCATCACACTCTGGGACGATTTACATTGATTTTGAAAGTTCAATACCTTGTCTCAAAACTGTCTATTTTTTTAGAACACTTCAAAATATTAATCGTCTTAGGGTGTAACAATTAACATATAATTTAAAACACACAGTTTTGAGACAACTTATACATTATTAAAAATAAAAAATTCACAAATTTAAAATTAATTTCAAAAAATCATATAGTATATTAATCACTTTTTATTTTATTTAAATAAAAAAATCTACTTTTATCATCAATCTGACAAACTCGTTTTTCAATATAATCGCAATCTCTTAGTATACATAATACATGAAGTTAACTTCAAAATGTTTTTTTTTGTTAGGGATCCAGGCCGTAAAAGGCCCAGACCCGAAACAAAAACTCCATGCCCAACCCAACACGGATTGAACCCTGCGATTCCTTTGCATGTTGGCCGAGACTAGAGTTCCCTCCATGCAGCAGCTTTTCCTTAGCAAATCCCAAGCGCCTGAATGAATGAACACCGTGCTTGGCATCGAAAATCTTCATCCTCGCCGGCAAGAACTCGATGTGCCCCCATCGGTGTAGCAGTATCCAGCCGCCCCTCATTCAATCTCTTCCTTCGCAACATAGCCTTCGACGCAGCCTTTCCCTTCGAAGCCGCAGCCAGGAGGTCTCTGTCACCACCCTCCATCGCCCAGCAGCTCAAGTTGCATCCTCCATAGGTTGCCGTTGCTATAACCGTAGCTGACCCACATCTGGAACACCTTTCTTTCTGGATTCTGACTCCTTTGGTAGACCTGGGCAGCCCAACCCGAAACAAGGAAAGCTCCAAGACCCAATCTGTCCAGCAGTTAAGAACAGCACACCAACCCTTCGTCACTCTACATCTTCGTCGTTAAGAAGACTCCAAGCTATTATCCAACAAGAAAGACTACTGCGCAGCCTTCATTCCTTCATTCTTTGTTCCTTACAATCAAACTCACCCATCCTTCCTTGGAAGCATGAGAAAACATCCCACTCTCATTATTTCCCAAAAAAAAACAGCCAGCCTAACCTTCAAAATGCCATGAATCCGTCATGCCTTCCCTTGCTCTTTCAAACGGCACCGTTCCCTCCCCTAGGGACAACAAAAAACCCAAATCCAAAAAAGGAAAGTAAAGAAACAACAAGCATCCTATTCCACCATCTCTCCCATAATGGAAGTGCCAAAATCCATATCTGAATTACCCTCGAACTTTCGACCTGCAAGCGAAGTAAATTTCTTTCTGATTTAATTGATTTGCAGCCAGTCCAAAACAAAATTCCATGCTCATGATCTGTTTGTCATTTGCAGTGACATGTAAATCTCTTTTTTCAAGATGTTCGTGATGGTTTTGTGGCTTGCACATAAGCCAATTCTGTTGAAGAGAACTGTCAACTGTAAGCTTGGCTACTTCATGCGCTAAGCCATTCCCTTCTCTAGGCACCCAGGTAAACCCACAATTTGAGATATTTCTTGCTAAATCCAAAATGTCATCCAAAATAACTTGAATTTCTGCAATTGATGCCTTTGATTTTAGAGCTTGGATGAGAATCAAACTGTCAGATTCAAAGATAATTCTTTCCAGTTGAAAATTTTTTGCTATTATTAGTGCTTTCCTAACCGCTAAGGCTTCCGCAACTAAAGGCGAGGTGGCCACTATTTTAGAGTTTGAGGCTGTGAGGAGGTTTTCATGGTGGTCTCTGAATACTGCTGTTGTTGCTCCTCCAGAAAACACTTCAACAAACACTGCATCAACATTGCACTTAACCCATCCTGGCAGTGACGGTCTCCAGGTAACCCTTCTAACTTTCCTTCTTTCATTAACAAAACTTTTTGCCAATTCTTCTGCCATTTCTGTAAATTCTATTTCCATTTGTTTAGCCTTGTAGATTACTATTATAGGACTAGGTTTGGACCTCTGATGCACTACTTGATTTCTTGCTTTCCACACCTCCCATGCCAAAAAACCAACTTTGCTGCTACATTGTTCATAATCAGTTCCTGTACATACCTTCATATTTTTCAAAAGATCCATTATCCATTTTCCAAAAGATGAGACTGTATGGACCGTAGGACAACACTGAATTTGGGCTCCAAACCACGCAACCCTTGTCCAAGGGCAAAGCAGCAGCGCATGCTCAGTGGACTCTGGTTCCTGCGAACAAATAGCACAGATAGGAGTGTTAGAAATTTTTTTATTATAACAGTTTTGAAAAACCGGTAATATGTTATGTGAGGCCTGCCATAGAAAGGTTCTGATCTTTTGAGGCACTTTTAATTTCCAAATGTCCCTCCATAAGTCCTTGAAGTCATCACTAGTTGATTGGCTATTGTGATTATCGATGCTCTACTCTTTTCTGGCAACATGATATCCCGTCTTGATAGTGTACTTCCCATCTGTTTTAAGAGGCCAACTAAATTTATCTTCTCTTCCAATAACACTCACTAGGGTTCTAATGATCTTCCCTATAGTATCTTCGTCAAAATGTTTCCTTAACTCATTTATATTTCACTCCTGTCCTTCACTAATTAGCTCCTTTACAAAAGTGACGTCATTATTCGTAACCTCAGGACTCTTCTGCATGTTCTCAAAATGTTTGATGAGACTATCAGGGCATGAAGTATACAAAATGGGCTCCGTTCAGAGAATTTGTATGAATCATATTTCCTTTGTTTTGTTGTTATAACTTTAGTTTCTGGGTTTTATAATATTATTATAAACAGTTAATGTTAGAGAAATAAGTTATTGTTAATCAGGTATCTTAAATAAGGAGGAGTGCTAGAGGATAGTAATTTTTGTGATTTGTAGCCATTAATGATGTTTTTAATGGTGTGAGATTTTATCTACTGGCTGTATGCTGCTGTAATATATACAACTTTTACAAGCTCATCATAAATACAATCATATCTAGCAAATCTTCCTAATTTGTAGAATATTCTAATAAGATGCTAACAGAATAAAGAATAAAAGTTGACTCACACATTTCAGAATAATAAAGGAAGGCAAAATAAACATGTGATATAATAAAAGAAAAATATAGAGTTGTTGATCATCTTATTTGGGCTTGTTTGTTTGTGGAGTACTCTTGGGAGTACTGGCCAAATGGTCTAATATGCCCCCGCAAGTTGGAGGATGATATACGTCAAGAATTCCCAACTTGGATAAATTGATACGAAAGGAATGTGTTTGGAGAGGCTTGGTAAATATATCTGCCAATTGGCGCGAAGATGGGACGGGAAGCAACTTCATTACGCCAGCTTGAGCCCTTTGGCGAACCAGATGACAATCCACCTCCAAGTGCTTAGTTCTCTCATGGAACACAGGATTGGCAGCAATGTGTAAGGCGCTTTGATTATCACAAAACAGAACAGGTAGACGATCACAAGACACACGAAGAAACTGTAACAAATTCAAGATCCATAAAAGCTTGCATGTAGTGTTAGCCAAGGCTCGGTACTCAGCTTCTGTTGAAGATCTAGCAACAGTAGTTTGCTTCTTAGTCCTCCAAGAGATTAAAGAATTTCCAAAAAAAAAAAGCAATAACCAGTTAATGAACGACGGGTATCCGGACAACCTGCCCAATCGGAATTGCTGAAGCAATATATCTGAAGACTAGAAAATCTGGGAAAGAAAAGACCTCTGCCGGATTATTTTTCAGATATCGAAGTACTCGAAGAACTGCTGCATAGTTAACCTGAGTAGGGGTGGCCATGAATTGGCTAAGCTGTTGGGTGGCATAGGTGATATCCGGATGAGTTGTGGTTAGGAAAAACAATCGACCGACAAGATGCCGATAAATAAATGGATCAGACAAAGGAGGACTATCATCTTAATGAAGTCTAAAGGTACTATCCATAGGAATAGGTGTGGGTTTTGCACCCAAAAGTTCAGAATCGTTCAAAAGGTCCAAGTAGTATTTGTTCTGTGAAAGAGAGATTTCCCGAGAAGAATGAACTACCTCAATACCTAAAAAATACTTCAATGTACCAAGGTCTTTAATTTTAAATTTAGAGTTCAAAAGTACCTTTATTGCTGTTATCTCAGAAGAAGAACTTCCCGTAATCATAATATCATCAACGTAGACCAGTATTATGCAAATGTCAGTGCCCAGAATTTTGAAAAACAAACTATAATCATAAATCGTCTGCTGATATCCATAAGAAACAAGAAGAAGGGAGAGTTTCTTGTACCACATTCTACTGAATTGTCTCAATCCATATAATGATTTGAGCAATCTGCAACATTGATTTGGCTGAGAAGATTTGAGACCAGGAGGTAAAGCCATATAGATAGTTTCCGTCAAATCGCCATGAAGGAAAGTGTTGTTAACATCAAGCTGCTGGATTGGCAAACCCTTAATCGAAGCCAAAGCAAGAACGATTCTGATAGTTGCAGGTTTCACTACCGGTGAGAATGTTTCAAGAAAATCTACTCCTTCTGTCTGTGTGAAACCCTTGGCTACCAAGCAAGCCTTGTAGCGGTCAATACTACTATCAGGCTTGCATTTGATCTTGTAAACCCACTTACATCCAATGGGTTTTACGGTGGGAGGACACTCAACCAGAACGCAGGTCTTGTTCAGCTCAAGTGCAGCAATTTCCTCTGTCATGGCATGCTGCCAGTGAGGAACCTTAACAGCATCCTAAAAGGTCTTTGGTTCACAGTCAGAGTATAAGGATGAAAGAAACTTGGTATGTGAGATAGAAAAAAAAGCAAAAAAGAAAACTGAAGATAGATAATACCTTGAGCGTGAGGATGAATAAATTTGGGGATTAAAAGAAGTATTACAGACATAATAAGAGAGATGAGTGGGAGGCCGGATATGACGGTGGCTATGTCGGGTAGAAGGAGGGACAGTGATTGGTCCAGGTTCAATTAGCTCAATGGAGTGAGGGGCTGTATGTGATTGAGGAGAGGATGGGGGAGAAGTCACATTGGAAGAAGAGTTGGGAGAACAAGGTAAAGGCAATTGGGAGGAAGAAGACGAAGGGGAATTAGGAGAGAGAGGGGGTTCGGTGCTTCCAGAAAAGGGGAGTTGGGAATTATTGTTGTGAAGTGGGCTTGAATCGGGTAAAGGAATGGGTCCAATAGGAATGGAGGGTGATTTTGAATTATTGATGTTATTTGGGCTTGGATTATTTTGATGTGGGATAAGAATGGGATAATTTTGTGTGGGCTGTTGATTGTTTTTGGCTAAGGGAAAAATAAGCTTATAGAAGATCACATTTCTGAAAATTAGAATTTTCTTATGTTCAAAAAGATAAACAATATATCCTTTAAAACCATTTTGATAACCAAGAAAAATACCCTTTTGTGCTCTTGAATCAAATTTAGAACGATGTCTCAAAATAGTTGAAACAAAACATAAACAGCCGAAAACTTTGAGTTCATTATAATCGGGTTGTTTATTAAATAGAGTTTCAAAAGGGGTTTTAAAATTAAGAATGGCAGATGGAACTCTATTTATCAAATAAACTGCATGATTAATAGTATAAGACTAAAAAGTGATAGGCAAATTTGATTGAAACATGAGAGCACGAGCAACATTCAAAATGTGTTGATGCTTACGTTTGACTCTCCCATTTTGTTGGGGAGTTTCAACGCAGCTTCGTTGATGAATAATGCCTTTTGATGAATAAAAGGATGTCAAAAGAAATTCTGGACCATTATCTGATCGAATAAATTTAATCTTAGAATTAAACTGTGTTTCAACCAAAGCAATGAAATTTTTGATATGTTGAGATACCTCACTTTTTTATTTTAACAAGATGATCCAAGTAAAGCGGCTAAAATCATCAACTATGGTTAAAAAATATTTGTGATTATGAATTGAATTTTGACGAAATGGTCCCATATATCCATATGTAATAATTCAAATTTCATGCTTGCTTTATTATTACTAAGAGAAAAAAGAAGTTTTTGTTGCTTAGAAAAATGGCATACATCACAAAGTTTATCATGATGCAAAGAAATAAATGGATATTGTTTATGCAGGGCATTAAGCCGTTGTCCAGAAAGATGACCTACTCTAAAATACTATAAGTTTAAAGATGTGATGGGTGTACTATATGTAGAATTGATGGAGGAAGGTGATGAACTTATGTTGTGGAAAACTTGCTCAAGAACATATATAATCCTTCTTTTAAACTACCCAAACCAATCATCCTCAAGCTGTTTGGTTCTTGCACAATACATGAAAATTGTGAGAAAGTGACATCATAAGGAAGTTTAGAAGTAAGTTTTGAGATGGAAATTAGATTAAAATGAAATTGAGGCAAATAAAGTACGTTAGAAAGAATTAAAGAGGATGAAAATTGAACTACACCCTTAAAAGATGCTATAACTTTGGAACCATTGGGCATATGGACCACTATTGGCTTAATTTTTATGTATGAAATAAAATAAGAAAAATTGGAAGCAATATGATCAGTGGCACCTGAATCTAATATCCATGCACCATTAAAAACAAAGTGTGATGCAGAATTTAAAATTGAAAAAGTATGAGAAGAACATAAAATATGGCTACCCAAATTTGGACTGGGGAGAAGCCCAATTTGAGATTGAGAGGAAGAGGAACTGGAGGGCTTAATCTCATCCTTAGAAACTGAACTGTGGGCCTCGGCCCTTTTTCAGAAAGCTCATTAAGGCTGCATGCTGGGCTTGGGTCAGTCCAAGAACTAGTTCAGTTGGTGCCCTAATAACCTGTTTTTCTTGAACCAGGCTGTATGAAGAGGATGATGGTGCGGCGCCGTTGGAGAACAGAGTAGGGTTAGCAGCGGAGGAAGCGGCGCTGTTGATGGAGGGAGCAGCGTGATCACCAGCACGAGGTCGTCTAGGGTATCGCGGGTGTCCAGGTGGATACCCGTGCTTTCCATAGCACACGTCCACCGTGTGCCCTGTTCTGCCGCAATGAGTACAGTACTTGGAGGAATTCCCATCGCGTCCTTTGCTGCGGAAACCAGAGCCGCGTCCGCGACCGTGTCCTGGTCATTGACCTTCAATCGCGGCAGCAATAGTTCGTTGTTCATCCAGAATGCCAGAAGCTGCTTGTAATTGTCTTTCCTGCTGAATTACCATGGCAAAAACTCGATTGACTGGAGGCAGAGAATCAAGGAGAAGCAATTGGGATCTTACCACTGAAAAACGTTCATCAAGTTCCTTCAAGAATCGGATGATGAAGTCTTGGTTACGGTAAGTCTTTGCAGGGCATGTACAGAGAGCGAGAGGACGTGAATTTTCTATCTCTTCCCATAGAGTCTTTAGGGCAGTGAAAAAGTCAGTGACAGAGAGTGAACCTTGTTTGAGTGCATAAATTTCCTCATGCAATTCAGCAATGCGCAATAGATCTGACTGTGAGAAGCGATCTCGAAGATCTTCCCAAACAGAAGAAGCAGTAGACAGATAAATGACACTTTGGGTAATGGAAGGTGAAAGGGAATGAAATAGTCAGGAAATGACTAAATTATTGCACATTTCCCAAGCAGGATAAACTGGGTCATCAAGTGAAGGAGAAGGGATTGAGCCTGTGAAAAAGCCATATTTGTTTTTGGAAATTATGGCCATAAAAAAGAAACGACATCAAGAATGGTAGTTGTTTCCTGTGAGTACAGGGAAACAAGAATTGATGTTGGGTTCTCACTTGGCTGTATATAGAAGGGGATAGCAGAATTTTGAGAGGGGTTTGAATCATTATCACTCATTGTTTGTATGACAGAAGAAGAAGAAGGAGAATGAGAAGGAGGTGTTCCGTTTGGATTTGTGGTCTTTACCATGGATGGATATAGCAGAGCTTTAAAGCTCTGACACCATACTGAATTATGGACAGTAAGGAGAAGAGAAGGGTAAAATTTGTATAATGCTTTTCTCTTGCTGTAATATATACAGCTTTTACAAGCTCATCATAAATACAATCATATCTAGCAAATCTTTCTAATTTGTAGAATATTCTAATAAGATACTAACAGAATAAAGAATAAAAGTTGACTCACACATTTCAGAATAATAAAGAAAGGCAAAATAAACATGTGATATAATAAAAGAAAAATATAGAGTTATTGATCATCTTATTTGGGCTTGTTTGTCTGTGGAGTACTCTTGGGAGTACTGGCCAAATGGTCTAATAGTGTGAAATTACTCTTTTTTCTTTTGTTGATTACATACTAGCCAGAATTTAATAAAGTTGCTGCCCTAGACTTTCTCAAATTGAAAACAAATAAATGTTTTGTTTTTATTTTTTTTTTCCTTTTTCATATGCATTATTCTTTTTCTTCCACGTACTTTCTTCTCCTCTTTCTTTTCCTTCTATGATTTTTTTCTCTCTTTCTTCTAATATTCTTCTTCTTTTTCTATTGCATTTTTTTTATTTCATTTTTTCTGTTTTCCTTTACGAGTGGTAATAGGTAGAATAGAGTAGGGTTTAGAGCCAACTTTAATCCTATTCGCAGATTGAAATTTTTATATAAATTTAAACCTATCCTATCCATAGGTTGAAAATATCTCAACCCTAACCCTATCCGTTCTTAACCCGCAGGTAGCCTACTTGCAAGTTATAAAAAAGATGCAATATTATTATATAACTTGATAATAATTTAAAATAGAACTGATTTTTATGTAAAAAAAAATTATTAAATTATCAATTAATGATCTTCTTTTAATGGCTAAGGATCTTTTGCATTTAATGAGAGGTTTTTAATTCAACATCCACTTAAAACATACATATATATATATATATATATATATATAGGTGCGGGTTGGTCAGATAGGGTTGAGACTTAACCCGCACCCTACCTAATCGAATAGGGTCGAGTTGGATACCTACGGATAACATGTATGTTGCCACTCGTATTTCTCTTATTCTTTTTTCTTTATTTTTTCTTTTTATTCTCTCTCAATACATTTTTTCTTCTTTTTCGTGTTCTGTTATTTATATAAAATTTGTGATTTTATATGAAATTTATATATTTTTCTTTTAAATATTTTTGTATTTTCTTAAATTCTTTGTTAATTATAAAATTTTATATATCTTTGTTAGAATTTAATTTTAATATATTAATAATATAACACGTTTTATAAAATTGTCAAATCACATTTGTTTTTGAATAGTTATTCATGTAATTAATATAAAAGTAATTATTTTTGTTAATACAATATTATCTAATTAGATATATATATAAAGTTTAAATTGTCTAGTGCATCAAAGTTATATTTTTTATTATTTAAAAATTAACAATTAATAACTTTTTGCATACTCAATTGGGACTCTTTTTTGGTCAGAAATTAGGACTCAATTCCTGGGCTTGAAAAAAATTATATATTTGTGCTTATAAATGCAGGCTTGATAGGGATACATAAGGGATTACCTTGGTTCACATGGCCTAAACAAATAGATATATTGAAAATCGAATTTCCATTGTGCTAAGGCCTCCACCACCATTGTTTAAGAATACAGTTGGATAGAAATTAGTTACATTCTGAAAAGCCCAAGGCCCCCCTCCGAGGAATAAAAAAGAAAAGAAAATTATGGACCAAAAAAAAAAAAAAAAAAAAGAAAATTGTTGTGAGGTTGTGACACTGTGAGCAAGGATGATCTAAAAATTTTATCGTAATTTTTAAAAAATTTATTAATATATATTAAAAGAATTATAATTTTTTTTATAATTTTATTTTTAGTATGACAACTATGTAAAAAATATAACAATATTAATTATATATTATAAAATTATAAAATATCAATAATTTATAAATAGATTATAAATTATTAATTATGTGAAAGACAAAGTATTTTCATAGAATATTTTTTATAAAATTTTTTTAATAACGTAAATTAAAAAAAATTGAGTATTTTCACGACTCTCATACAAATTTTCTTCTTGTAGCAGCGTTTCAGATTTTACCAGTGAAGGAGTGGAATATAACACTCAATTACGTATTTAGAAAAAGAAATGAATATATAGACAAATCAACTAAACCTAGACATACTTAGATTTCTTAGTTAATTGTATATGTTTCACTTTTCTAGTATGATTTCTCTTCAATTTCTGTTGATATTAAAAAATATCTTATTTTAAAATAATATGTAGTTTTACATTTTGGATTTCAGTTGATTAAAAAAAAAAAAAGAAGAAAAAACTAAATTTATTATTATTTAATGTTATATAAATACTTTTTTGTTAGAAGAATTTTTTTAAACAATTATATATGTTAAAAATCAATTACTTAATTAACTATTTAAAATTGTATAAAATAATATTTTACACACAAATGTATAATAATTTACTATTTTTAATATATATTTAATATTTTTATTTTTTTAAGATAATTTTGACCAAATTTTTTATTTTTTATTAAAAAAATACTATTTATATGTTAAAATTAGCCACAAAATTTAATTATTATATATTTTTATACAAATAAATATGTAGTTTAATTTATTTTTAATGTATATTTTATATTTCAATACATATTATAGGCTCATTTTTTCGGTTATGGAAACCACGAATGTATTGTGCTTGGTTATGAAATTCTGAGGTGCGTGTGGGGCAGTTTTTTCTGAGTTGCAGTGTGAAGAACTCGGACCATACGAGTTGTGTGTATGAAAAAGGTGATGATCAGGTCGGAGGGTCCGAGTTGTAAGTAGAGAAATTTTGAATCTTCGATAAAGCAAATCGGACCATTCGTGTTCTATGTATAGTTAATTTTTTTTAGAAATCGTGTTATTGGAGTAAATCGGACCGTCTGACAAGGCCTCTCCCACCCGCATGGTTCGATTTCTCTTTTGCTGACACCACATGCATGTAAAGCACACCTGAACTCCATGACAGGGTCCTACCCCATCCTCACCTCCATAATAAAATTAAAAAGTGCATATTATATACTAATAACTAATTTTAATGATTAGGATAATTATTTTTTATATCTCACACTTCACTCCCAAAAAAAAAGGAAAAAAAAAAAAAGAAAAATGATTATTCAATTTTGTTCTTTTTCAATTTCTTGTCCTCCAAGCAAGACAAAAAGAGAAAGAGAAATTCAACTTTTACTCCGGCTTCTGTCTCTCCCTCCCCTTCTCTCTATTTCTTTCCCTCCAAACAACGAAACGCCTCAACTTATTCTGATTTTCTCTTACCACTCACTCAGCAGCAGCTGCGTTTCTGTGTTCTACGCCGTCGTTTCGTTGCCAACACCACCATCCTTCAAGATAAGATCCAACCATTTCTTCAAATCCCAACACACACTCTTTTTCTTCACTAGTTGCTATTTCATTATCCGAACCTCCATCTTCACCCTCAAAAGGTTTCAACTTTGAACTTAATTATGATTTATTGCAATTTAAAAGCTGCATCTCACTGCTGCTACACTTCACATCTCATCAATTTCTAGTTTCTGTTACAGATTTCCATCTCTCTTTGCTCAGATCAATTTATGTTGTGGCAGTTCTCACTCTGCGTTAATTTTTTTTTTCCCTAGATTTTTACATTTTATAACTTAATATTAACCTCGATTAAAGTAACACTCAGCTAATATAGCTTTTTTGAGTTGTTTCTTCCAGCTTTATTTTGTGGCAGATTTTTTCTCATTGATTATCGGATTACCGTTTTGGTTAGTTAGGTTATTCATTTTCTCTATAGTTTCCAGATTAGTGTAGTTATGTTGTGCACTGTGGTTGGCATATTAGAATTCATGAAGTATTTTTGATATCTTAATTTCCAAATTATGCAAAATGAGCTAATGTATTATGTATATTTTTCTTTCTAGTTTGCAATCATGGCGGAGTTGGCACCAGAAGGATCACAATTTGATGCTCGTCAATTTGATGCTAAGATGAATGAGTTGTATGTTGTTTGTTTCTTTTGCCAGATACTTAGATGAGAAAGTCTAGGGGGCCAGCAGATTTTGTGGTTTTTAGCCATTAATTAGCCATCAATGATGTTTTTAATGGTGTGAGATTGCATCTAATGGTGTAGAATCATTCAATTTCTTTTTTATGTGGTTAAGTGCTGGCCAGAATTTAACAAAAGTGCTGGCACCCTAGCACTCCTCATTATGAGAGTTTCTTCATAGTCTCGTTATTGTTGTTATAAGTAATGCATTATTGCGATGGCCATATTTATGTGCTCATTCTCGGTTTGGTATGTTGATGGGCCAGACTAGGAGATGATGGACAGGAATTCTTTACATCTTATGACGAAGTCTATGACAGCTTCGATGCTATGGGATTGCAGGAGAACCTTCTAAGGGGTATTTATGCATATGGTATGTAGATTATTGCATTAGTGTAATTTAATTCTAAACTCTGCTTGCGAATGCTAGTTTGTATTGCTTTCTATTTATGTGGATCTGTGCATTCTTGATGATATTGTGCAACTTCTGGAAAGGTTTTGAGAAGCCCTCTGCAATTCAGCAAAGGGGGATTGTGCCTTTCATCAGGGGACTTGATGTAATTCAGCAAGCACAATCTGGAACTGGAAAAACTGCTACGTTTTGCTCTGGTATCTTGCAGCAGCTTGATTACAGCTTTGTTGAATGCCAGGCTCTGGTTCTTGCTCCAACTCGTGAACTTGCACAACAAATTGAGAAGGTCATGCGAGCACTAGGTGACTATCTTGGGGTTAAGGTTCATACTTGTGTGGGTGGGACCCTCGTTCGTGAAGATAAACGTATCCTTGAGAGTGGTGTCCATGTTGTAGTTGGTACCCCTGGTCGTGTATTTGACATGCTGCGAAGACAGTATTTGCGCCCTGATAGCATTAGAATGTTTGTGTTAGATGAGGCAGATGAGATGCTCTCTAAAGGTTTCAAGGATCAGGTTCACTTACTTTCATATGATGCTCTCTTTAATTGCTTTGTTCTATCGATATGATGTTGCAGAGGAAGATTTTGTCATAAGAATACTATTCAGTGATTTTATTTGTATTATTGCCACATTTTTTTGCTGTAATGAGGTGGCTGCTGAAACATTGTTACTGCCTTTCAGTGTCTTTGCTTCCCTTTTCTTTCATGTATCATCCTTTTATCTGCCAAATGATGAAAACTTTCAGCCAGTATTGTTATTTGAAACTAATTTTCCTATTTGTTTCATGTTTTCATGGATGAGAAGATCTATTGCTTGCCAAATTCCATTTTAAGAATTATATGTTTTGGTTAGCACTGCACTGGTATTATCTGCATGTCCAATAGGAAACATATTAAGTACTTTTAAGTTGTATTTAACTTTTTTTTTCCCCTCAAAGTTTTTTCTGAATGTTACCTTTCTTTTCCCTTTTCCTCCCATCCAGATCTATGATATTTTTCAGCTCCTGCCACCTAAGATACAGGTCGGGCTTTTCTCTGCCACAATGCCTCCGGAAGCCTTGGAGATCACAAGAAAATTTATGAATAAGCCTGTGAGGATTCTTGTGAAACGTGATGAGCTCACCTTGGAGGGTATCAAGCAATTTTTTGTCAATGTTGAGAAGGAGGAATGGAAGCTTGAGACACTTTGTGATCTTTACGAAACTCTGGCCATTACCCAGAGTGTTATCTTTGTCAACACCAGACGCAAGGTAGATTGGTTGACAGACAAGATGCGCAGCCGTGATCACACTGTTTCGGCCACCCATGGAGATATGGACCAGAATACAAGAGATATCATCATGAGAGAATTCCGTTCCGGGTCCTCTCGCGTTCTCATTACCACAGATCTTTTGGCCCGTGGTATTGATGTTCAGCAAGTCTCACTTGTGATTAATTACGACCTTCCTACACAGCCAGAGAACTATCTCCATAGGATTGGTCGTAGCGGTCGGTTTGGAAGAAAGGGTGTTGCCATCAATTTTGTGACAAGGGAGGTTGAAAGGATGCTGCTTGACATACAAAAGTTTTACAATGTGGTGGTTGAGGAGCTTCCAGCCAATGTTGCTGATCTCCTGTGATTTGATTAATGCTTCATCAGTTTTGCTTTCAGTATGGATGCTGCAGTCTTTACTTAGTTTTTCATGATCTAGGGCCCCTTCTTTTGTAGCAAGATTTGAAGAGAAATGAGCATTCTTCCTAGTTTTGGCTTGTGTTGCAAAATTTTTGTTGGGGTTTTATTTGTATATCTGGTGTTAGCCTTATTGGATTTGAATATTCTGTAATTCTGTTCATATAAGTTTTGTTTAAACATATGAGGGATGGTTGTGTAAAGTTGAAATTTTCTAATTTTATATTGGAAATGTCCTGCTTTTATAGCCTTTTATCATTTATACCTGCTATTTGGATTTTCTCATTAGTGTGAAAATCAGTAATCTATACCTTAATCACTTAAGGTAGTGTTTGGTAGAGAGACAGAGACGGAAAAACTGAGACTGAGAGACAGAGACTAAGAGACAAGAATTGAAATAAATCTCAGTATCTATTTGGTGCAAAATGGGAGACAGGAATTGAGACAAGAATAAAATTCTAATTTAATTTGTACAAAGGGTAAAATTGAAATTAATTAATTGAAATGAAAGTATTTTAGGTATAAAATGTTATTAAAGTTTCAGTCTCAATCTCTAAAAATTTCAGTCTCCTGTGTCCCTACTTTTTGGAAGTACTGAAATACTGAAATTTTAGAGACAGACAGAAATTTTAATACTAGTTTCTGAACTAACAAATACGATACTAAATTTCAGTCTCTCAGTTTCTGTCTCAGTACCTCAAAATACAGTTCATGCTGGCATGTGTTAACTCTTAATAGTTAGAAATTAGAACCATTCTGTGGTCTAAGACCACAGCCTGGACGTGATTAATTAATAGCGTAACGATCATTATGATTATGAACTTATGATAATAATTGTCAAGTGTCAACTATATAATAAGGTAAGCACATTTAAGCCTCGTTTGGTGAATGCAAACCGCCCTGTCCTAGCATCCTGAATTAAACCATTAACAAAAAATTTGAATGTGTAGTATTAAAGTTTGAAATTTTGTCCTCTGATTATGATAATAATTTTACTCTTATTTAATAAAATTAGAATAATTTAAATATTTTTTATCTCTATAATTTTTTTTTTTTGGGTCCAGTTAAATTTAAAATATTTTTATTATAATATTTTTCGTTAGTTTATTTTGTTAAATGTTAATGTAATAGATTGAATACTAACGCGACAATACACTAATACAGTACATTAAATTTACTGCAGTTAATAAAGTAAATTTTTAAATTTTATTGTACCGAAACCAAAATTTTTTTTATAAGATTTAAAAGAAAAAAACGAATATTTAAAGGAAATTATAAATTTATTTAAGTCAATTAGGTTGTATTTGTTTTTCGGAACTAGGAATAGGACGGAATAGGATAGAATATTGATTATTGTGTTTGGTGATCAAATATTAAAATTAAAATTTTAGTCGCTGATACAAAGATTGAAATTTCTAGAAACCAAAACTAAAATTTTAGTAACATTTTTTATTGAAAATACTCAATTAACTTTTCAAATTTTAAATCTATCTCTCAGTATCGATTAAACTAAATATAATACTGAGAAATAACTCAATTCAATATATTTTATACCAAACATAATATAAAAATTTAATTTAATTTTTATCTCTCGATTTTTGTCTTTTAATCTGTATCTTTCAATCTCCTTCTCAAACACACCATGGGAGATGAACTCAAGTTGGTTTGATGGGTGCTTACTTTCTTAATAAGTGTCGGGGGTTTAAATCCCGCCTTATGCATGCAGTAACCCATTGGCCAGCTGCAAACCTTTAAATGGAACTCCAATCCGCGACGGATAAATCCTTAACCTGTCGGGTCGGAGGATACCGTGGGCAACCAAAAACTACTTTCTTAGTTGTTTCACTAAAAAAAAGTAAAAAACTATGATGATTGAAAACCGGACCCGTTAAAGAAGACTTTTACGGTTGTTTATTGTCTTGAGCCTGTGAAAAAGGCTCGAAATTCGTGACAGAAAGGTTGTCCTATATTCGGAATCCTTGTCCATAGTCTCAAAAATACACCTTTTGTCTAAGTCAAAAAAGAAAAATCCTCAAGAATTTTAAAAGCTTCCCCATTCAACAATAATGGTTCCCCACTATACACGCCAAGAATTGTTTATTATTCAATTTGATTGAATTATTTATTTTTAATTATCTGTCACATTTTTTTCTTTCTAAGCTTATTTCAATAACAATGTATGGAATTAGCAGCACATAAAAATCTAGAATAAAATTCAAAGTTAAAACTTTGCTTGCAGCCATCGACATAGAAGACCAGCTCCTCTAGTCTTCATTGGACCCCACATAACCACTGTTCCTCAAAATTATGATAACATTTTTTGGGTTCCATAAAGTCTTGGTCTTTCATCAAGAGATAAAAAAAAACAAACCTTTCTTCAATCCTCCTGCAGAATTTTAATGGGGGAGTTTCAGAGATCAAGATCCTATGCAAATGGGGAAAGGATGCAGATAGATAGCTACTATGGTGCACCTAGACCTCTTCCTCATGATTTCAGGAGCTATAGTGTTTCATATGTTCAAACTCAAGGTGGTGTTAATAATAGGGACTTGAAGCTGAAGAAAGGGAAAAGCATTTCAGGTTCTATTTCCAAGTCTTGGAGCTTTGGTGATCCTGAACTTCAGAGGAAGAAGAGGGTTGCTAGCTATAAGATGTATTCTGTGGAAGGAAAAGTCAAACGTTCCCTCAGAAACAGTTTTAGGTGGCTTAAGAACAAGTACTCCAAGGTTGTTTATGGTTGGTAGGTACTACTGTTAAATGTTAATTACTTTGTCCTATTGTTTGTGTTGCTTAAAGTTCTGTATACAAATTTTAAGTTTGTTGTAAGAACTTTCAGATTAATCATCATTCATCACTAATTAATAATGGGTTATGATCGGTTTTCTTGAGTTAGTCAAAGCTTTTGTTGATATGTTAGATAGACTGTTAAATCATGTTGGATCCTGAGGGATCAGAATATATCTTTCCATTTATTGAAGTGTTCTGTAATCTGTAACCTTCTTAATTCTGTTTCTACTTTCCGATTATGGCTTTTGACTCTTGTTAGTTTTTACCATTGGCTCAACGTGGTTTCCAGAATGTGCTTCACCTTATGAAATTGACCTATTGAATGCATATTTAGTAGGGGTGTGCATGGCTCGGTCCGGGCCGAAGACTCGGCCCGGCTCCGAACAATTTATGGGCTATTTTTGTGTGATTTTATCGGGTTTAGGGTCGGGTAAGGGTCTCAAAAATAGATCCGGTCATTATTTTGGGTCGGGTCTGGGTTATGGCTCGGGTCACCCGAAGTCGGCCCGGTCATCATACATAATTAATATTTTGTATTATTAGTGATAGATGATGGCTATTCTTATGTGGAATTTAAGTATTGTAAACCTTAATATTTTGTGTTATTAGTTATTATAAGACTATAAGTTAATATTTTATGTTTAAAATGCATAAAATTTTAGACTATTGCATAATATTGTGTTATTTATATTGATTTAAATATTTGGTGTTATTAGACAATATTAGTATTGATTATGATTATGCTTTAATTTTAGAGAAGAGTTGGTTCTTGTTATACTTTTCTAAGTGAATTTTACCATGTCAAATAATGGTTGGAGTCTTGGAAATTTGGATATTTTCACATGCTAGCTTAGAAGAAGGTATCAAGGTAATATAATGTTAACGACCCGGTTTTTATCCGGTATAATCGTGGCCGAAAGTATATAGGTTTCATCGGGTCTAGGGCCGGGTTCGAGTCCAATAAATAGGCCCTGTATATATTTTGAGTCGGGTCTAGATCACATTAAATTCGGTTTCACCCGGCCATGTACATCCTAATATTTAGGCAGGTTTTGCTTTCAGTTAAATAAATTGTATTATATTTGAGAGACAACTTTCAAAAGACATCTTGTGGTGTTTATAAAATGCTTGTCATACAATGAAATCAAAATAGTAATAATTTTCTATTTAGAATGTGTTTCTAGTTCATGAAACAGAGTTGAACTCAAAAAACTATTCTTTTCTATTTGTACCAATACCGTGATTCTGATTCCACTTAATTATTAATCATTTGTATTGTTGTTAAGGGAATCTAGACTTCTGTTCCATCTTAAAAATATAGAAGTAACTAGTAAGCAATGGGATGGGACAGAATACAACATAAATAGGCAAGATAAATGATAATGTAAATAAGACCATTTCTTTATTTTTTTTTACAAAAAAATATTTTATTCAAGAAAATAGCGGAACAGCACTTATAAATCCCACCATTTCTTTAGTCCTTACCAAATAAGCAAAAATGTCATGGCCACTTTGAGGCTAAAGTTTGTGACTTTGTGTGCCTCGTCACTCAAAATTATAGAAATAAGGCCGCGTTTATTAACATATACTAAAACAGAAATACAAAGATATAAAATTGTGTTTAATAGATAAGACATAGATAAAGTTCATTTTTTGTCAAAAAAAATACATTTTTTTTTCTATTTTCTTAGAATAAACAAATAAATAAAAAAGATTTTATTTAAAAAAAAAACTTATTTATTTTGTCCTACATTTAACAGATTTATTTTGGAATAAAATAAAAAAAATTATTTTCACTGAAAACTAATTATGGTATTATATCCTAAACCCAATTTTATTTTTTTTGACAAAAAATGAACTTTAAAGCTTTTGTATCTCTAATTTGAAAAGAAGATATATTATGACTAAAACTTTTAATTTTAAAAAAATCTAATCTAATTTGTAGAAATTATTTTTAATATAGAAATAGAGATGGTATTTTGGTTGAATATTGATATTTGAAGTGTATTACAGTATTGTGGAAATCATTTAGCACCCCCCACGTGTTTCAACACGCTCCCCACGTGTTGGCTAATATGTTGCCATGTGTCCAACACGCCCCCACATGTTGGCCAAGATGCTACCACGTGTTATAACACGCCCCTTACCTGTTAAAATTTTTAAAAATCTTAATAAATTCTATGTAAAATTTTTAAAAATAAATTCTATTAGATTAATATCTTATTTTTATACCATCAGAATTTAAAATTTAATATTTAAAATTTAAAATTAGTTAATATTAAAAAAATAATAAATTTTACTAATAATATAACAATATTCTATATATATTAAATGTGAATGACAAATGTAATTCAACCAGTTTATTTTTTCTTTAATAAACAATTTTTTTAAAAAGGAAAAAATCAAATGTAATTACCAAATTTTGATTATTCAAATAGGAAATAAATCTTTTTAATTTTTTATTTCAATTAATATTGTTAAGTATGATTTTATATATTTAATATTTTTTCCACTCATTTTTTAAATTTTTTAAAAAAAATTGTATTTTACAACAATAAGAGGAAAAAATTAAAAGCATCCATTTTGATACGAATAGGAATAGGGACTAAAAACATAATTAAATGTATATCTATATTCATAATTTCATATTCACATCTATATTATATTTAAAAGGATGGAAATTCAGGTGCAGTTGACTTCACGTTAAGTTATATCTGAGAACAGTCAGATAATTTAATTAATTTAATTAAATTTTCGTCTAACGACTCTCAAATATCAACTTTACCTAAAGTCGATTTCAAGTGAGTTTTCACCATTTAAAAAATGTAATTAAATGAAATCCATGAATTAATAAGGCAAGTCAATGGAAGAAAGCGCTGTGAAACAAAGCGAAGCAGAGAGAGGTTTGCACTTTGCAGAGAGCAGAGAAAGGAAAAGGGGCAAAAGGGCTGAAGAAGAGAGATGTGGGAATCTATCGTTTTGACGGTGGTTGCCACCGCCGGCAACAACGTCGGCAAGATCCTTCAGAAGAAGGGCACACTCATTCTCCCCCCTCTCTCTTTCAAGCTCAAGGTCCCTTTCTTTCTTCCCTTTCAAAAATTTCACCTTTTTTTCTTCTCTTTTCTTTTTCATTACCAATATCATTTCAAACATTTGCATGCACATTTGTTTCTCTCTCTCTCAATTCGCCGTAGCTCGAAAACATTACAATTTTGCGTTGTTAGTTTCTTTTGGAATGGTGAAACTGAAAACTTGAACAGAGAGAATTGAATTTCAAGATCCTTTTTTTTTTGTTTAAATTTTCATGCAAGCTTATGCAACCACAGGGAGTCACTGATTAAAAGCGATTAACATTGCTCTTCGGCTTTTGCAGGTCATAAAGGCATATGCTTCAAACAAAACCTGGTTGATAGGTTTTCTTATGGACATAATTGGGGCACTGTTGATGTTAAGGGCACTTTCTCTAGCTCCTGTAAGTGAAAAATACCAATACCTATAAGAGAAGTTTTCTTCAATTGAAAGCATGACTCTGAATTTCAGGGGGTTATTTCTTATTGCCATACTGTTGTGTATTGTTAGAATATAATTAGGATCAATTAGGATCAATTAGTATTATTTAGTACAATCAAGTTGTCTATTCAAATTGTCTCGACACAATATGAAAGACACAATATGAAAGGGTATTTATAGGTACTAAGAGAATCGTAATAATAAAGACGTAATATCCTATTCAGATATACTAAATAATACTAATTAATCCTAATTTATCCTAATTATATTCTAACATGTATAATGCATGCTCTTATTAATCCTGTTCTGAGGTTCCTCAAGTTGATAAAATATGGTGGTGTTTTCCCAAATAGGTCTCTGTTATCCAACCAGTTTCTGGCAGTGGACTGGCCATTCTTTCAATCTTTTCTCATTTTTATCTTAAGGAAGTCATGAATATTGTTGATTGGGTTGGCATTACCTTGGCAGGTTTTGGCACAATAGGTAATGTAAGTTTCAAATTCCTCATTTATGTTATCCATATGCTGATAAAATTAAGTTTGCTATCAGTTAATGGATTCAATTCATCAAATGTTTTGTTTTATCACATGTGATTCATGTCCAATATTTTAACTATGATATGCTCTTCAAAATTTAGGAGTTGGTGCTGGAGGTGAGGAGCAAGAGGCTGCTGCTCTATCCATTTTATGTGTACCGTGGCTGGCATTTGTCGTTTTCATCTTGTTTGTAGGTACCCTGCCTTATGCATCATCTTATTTTTAACATTTGTGTTTGAAATGATTTTTCCACTAAGCACTGAATTTCCTCGAAGCCAGCAAGACGGCATTATTGTAGTATGTTGGAAATTCCAAATGCATTTTTGTTACGATGTCTGCGCAACAAAGTAATATTACTAGCTTCCAAATAGAGTCGTTATGTTAATTGTTGGAAACACTTATGCAGATACTACTTAATGCATGGCTTCGTATATGCAAACGTCATCGCAGAGAACAAGAGATGGTAATTTATTTTGTCATCATGATATTACCTTTTAAATTTACCTTTTTCATTTCTAGAAGCTTCAAATTCACATGTTTTTTTTTCCTTTATTTTTATAGAACTTAATTTTGATGCAATATTAGTGTGAGAAACATTGACATCCAGATCATATATTGCCTCATTAGACAAAGTATTTGATTTAGTCACTTACTAATTTAGATAACAATGTTGAACTCTTCTACAATTGATATTTTATCAAAAATAACCTCTTCTATCCCTTTGGTGATTTAAATATCTTTGTTGTCATTTTTACCCATGCATGACTTTACATTCTTAATTCTTACAGATGGAATATGATGTTGTTGAGGAAATCATATATGGCTTGGAATCTGGAATTCTGTTTGGGTACTGTTACTTCCCTTCTGTTTATACTGTTACTTTTTAGAGAATAATGGTGATAGTAAGAATCTAAAATATCTTGAAATTTTCATTAGTGAAGTCTAGACTTGGTTTCAATTAGAATTGTTAGTTTCTATTGGGGGTTACTACGTTATGCTAGCAAATACAACTTGATCATTGTAAACCCTTTAAATGCAGGATGGCTTCTGTAATTTCAAAGATGGGATTTTTATTCCTGGAGCAAGGTTTCCCCAGCCTGTTGGTTCCTATGTGCATCATCATCAGTGTATTCTTTAGTGGTGCAGGCTTATTCTACCAGGTATGCTGAAGATATCTTTTGTGCCATCTACTTTGTGCAAAATGCTTACACACTTTAAGCTTAATTGACATTTGAATTCAACCTATGAGTGTTAATTTCAGTCAAAATGTCTAGACACATGTCTAAGTGCTGCATTGCCATTTTCAGATTTGCATCACTGTATTTATTTTATTCACCATGTAGACACGCGGCCTAAAGCATGGGAGGGCTATTATAGTTTCTACATGTGCAGCTGTGGCATCAATTTTGACTGGTGTACTTGCTGGGATGCTTGCTTTAGGCGAGCGACTCCCTTCAGCCCCAAAAGCTCGTTTCGCACTTCTTCTTGGATGGTAATATAAGTTGTCTGCCTTATTGCTTTGTGCTTTTTTTCCCCTTACATTCCAAGGTCTTTGAGAGTTCGTCATTTCATTTGCTAGAACTAACATTAGTTTTATTGTTTATTACAAGCACTTCTTGTTTCAGTTAATCTCTTGTCCAAGTTTCTTTTCTGTTTAGGTTGAATAACTTTACATAGAGAACTTATCAATAATCTTGTATTTCTTATTTCTCCCAATATGTGAATATTCATGATCTTAAGCCAGAAGCAAGTTAATCCGAAACATTTTGCTGCAGGCTGCTTATCATTGTTGGCGTGGTTTTACTTGTGGGTTCAAAAAGGCTGGTGAGATTTCTTAGAGTTCCTTCGCGCCGTGTTAAGAATTATGGCACTCGAAGAGCCGGGACATCCCATATCAAGGAACCAAGCCCGACTGCTGTCGTTCAAGCAGCAACGTTGAATCATTTACTATCATCAACTTCAAAAGAAAAAGCTTGATTTGAAGTTAGCTGGAAAATGATCCTTCATCCATTCCCAACAAGAAAAAAAAAGAAAGATGGGAGGTTGGGGTTGGCTTGGTAGGTTGATTTTGTGTATAGTTGGTTCTTTCATCAGAGGGCATGAATTTTCAAGGATCATTCCTTCTAGCTAACGCAATTTAAGGTAGAGTTGTTCGTTGATTTTCTCATGTCACCTTGTGTTAATTTTACTCAAATATTGTATATGCATAGCCAAGAAAGCCGTCACAACTAATAGCAATTTAAAGAAATAAAAAAGAGAAAACAAACACGCCATTGAGAAAAGAAGAAAGAAAATTCCATCGTGCTATGAAAGGCCCAATTGAATAGCTTACATGAACTCTCTTCATTCTTCAAAGTCAAAGTGAGAGAACGAACTCCCAATGTTTTTTATTATTGACTTGGGGAGTCTCATCTTTATATAACCCTATATATAAAAAAGAAAAGATGCTTCAATACCTTATTAATTTCGAGCGAAGACTAGGATACTAAGATATTGGGTCTCTTAGACTTAAGGATACTAAAATATAACTCTATCCGCGGGTTGAGAATATTCCAACCCTAACTCTACTCGCTCTTAACCCGCGGGTATCCGACCCTATTCCCGGGTTACAAAAAATATACAACATTATTATATAATTTGGTGATAATTTAAAATAGAACTGATTTTTATGTAAAAAAAATATATTAAAATATCAATTAATGATTTTCTTTTAGTGACTAAGGATCTTTTGCATTTAGTGAGAGGTCTTCGATTAAACATCCATTTAAAACATATTTTTATATAAATATATAATATAAATATATATAAAGTGCGGGTTGGTCGGATAGGGTTGAAACTCAACCCGCACGAGAACCCTACCCGCATCCTACCCTACCCGTTGCGGATCAGATTGGCAACCCTATCCTAACGGGTGGGATCGGGTTGGGTACCCGCAGGTAGAGTACATATTACCACCCTAAGAAGAACCACCCTAAGAAGAAGGAAGCCATAGCATTTTCTCCACTGTGAAGAAAGCAAATCACTTGGTCCACCATGACAGAGACTAGGGACTCGGGAACCACTTGTAGTGAGAAAAAGTCCATAGTGCAAAAACAACCTCATACTACTGGTTACTGAAGCAACCACAGAGTCATCATCACTCGTGAGTCGTGACCTGGGCCAATGGTAACTGGCAGTAAGGCCCCATGTTATGGTTATGGAAGTGACACTCTTCGGCCATATTTTTGTACAGTGCTTGTTATGGTGTTTATATATAGTTGTTTAATTTATTAAAAAAGGACAAATATTAATATTTAATTTAAAAAATATAAAAATAAATAATTTTAAAATATTTAAAATTTATCATTAAAGGTAAGTTCGGCAAATTCAATATCAAATTTATAGATACCAAAGAATTTGTCTTTTTGTATATCATTACCTGTAATGTCAGAGTCTAATATTTTTTTTGGTCAATATTAGCCATTAACACTTTTAAAATTTAGAGTTTAAAATTTAAAGAGTAAAATACTAAATTAGTTTCCTACGTTTGAACGTAATCTTATTTTGTCTTTAAGGTTTAAAGTGTTCTATTTGAATTCAAAAAAGTTTCATTTAGTTTCAATGTAATCCCACTGTGAGGTCAAAGTTAAATAAATAATGGAACATGACAGCAGTATAAGGACAAGGTCGACAATTTGGAGAACAAAGGCACAAAATCAACCATGGATGTATCAATACATTTATTTATCATTCTTCTTGCAATTGAAATGAAATATTTTCTATAGAACTAAAGAGAATGATAAATAAATCTATTGATGCATCACGGTTGATATTGTGTCTCTGAAGCTTGTACTTGTTCTCTAGATTATCGATCTTATTCTTGTACTGTTGTTATGTAGGATATTCCGTTAATTATTTAACTTTGACCTCACGGTAGGACTACATTAAAACTAAATGAAACTTTTTTGGATTCAAATAGGACATTTTAAACTTTAAAGACCAAAACAAAATTACGTCCAAACGTAGGGACCAATTTAGTACTTTATCCAAATTTAAAATTGGCTAAATAGTAAATATTAATATATCGATGATGCCACATGATTAAATTACTTGATAATTAAGATCAATCAAGTTAGTCCAATAGCTTAAAAATTGATAACTATAAATTTAGTTGAAGAAGAAAAAAGAAAGGAAAAGACATAAGAAGAAAAAAAATTCTAAATGAATTTGATTACAAAAATAATTTGTTTATCTAGTATTTTTTTTAATAAATAATAATCAATTTTATTGGTCATATAATATTGTTTTGTTATTATTACCCCTTGGGACCTGGAAAAGACAACGGTGGAAGAGCCAAGTAATTGTTATGGAATGACTACTGATCAGATGGAAACAACCGTAACCTTGAGAATCCATGTCCCATGCATGCAGTTACCCCTCTCAATTCTCAAACATGCCCATGCCAAGTAATTCTTTCTGCGTATATATATATATATCTTTTGGTTTCTCGTATCTCCCAACTCGGCATGTGATTAATCTGCTGCGGTACTGAGCTCTATTTAAGGGTTTGTCGTTGGTCAATGGGTTGCTGCATACACAAGGCGGACTGGTGAGCTAACCACTAGACCAACAATTGTTTCTGCTTAAACTGGTCAATTGTTTCTACATATTGTAAGATTCAATTATAACTAATGGACCAGCAAATCTAGCACTTTGGATAAGTTCATAATAAGAATAGTATGTCTATACAAAAAAATTAATCACCAAATAAATATTTGTATAAATCTGTATTATTTAATTTATTTTTAATATGTATTTTTTTATTTTAACATGTAATCTATAAAGAATAATAGAGAAATTGAAAAGAATGTAAAACGTCGGATATAAACAGACTGGTTAAAATAGTGAAATGCGTCTAATTTTATATGCGACAAAAAGTACCTTTAAAAACTTAAAGGAAAATCTTATTCCATGATATTAGACCGACTATATTGTATAAAACAGAATTTTGGGCGGCAAAGGGTTACCATAAACATAAGTGTAGCAAAGACGAGGATGCTAAAATAGATGAGCGGCCATTCACATATGAACAAAATAAAGAATAAAAATATAAGAGAGAAGTGAGAGTAATGCTTATTGTAAAAAAAATAGTAGAATCTCATCTCTAGTGGTTTATACATGTAGAAAAAAGATAAATAAAATACCCAGTTAAAAAGGTAGATGAGATAAAAAGTGAATAGATGGCGAATGGTAAAAGAAAAACTTAAAAAGATCATATATGAGGTGATCAAAAAAAATATATTTGTTAATAATCTTATTGTAGATATAATACATGATAAGACTTAATAGCGTCATTTGATCCGTATAGCCGATTCTATATAGTAGGATAATATTTTGTTGTATATAATGATAATCTATACATGTGGTTAATTTAGTAATTAATTTTTGAAATACACTTAGTATGATTTGTTCATGATATATTAGAGTCATAGAGGATTGATTGCACACTGGTCCCATATCTTGTCACACCCACACCATGTATGTGTTTCTTTTTTTTTTTTCTGAACTCCATATAGGAGATTGTTCAATCAAATTGCACAGTTTTCCCCTGTGCATAGTATTAGATCAGTAGGGGGAAAAAAGTAGAAAAATAATTTATTACGTAATTTAGAATTATCCTAAAGTTTTAAATTAAAATTTTTGAAAGGCGTTCACCCTTGAAATGACACTTGAACTAAATTAGTTAAAAAAAGGAAAAAAGAGAATAAGCTTTAAATTCCCTCTTGATGGCACCTGAAATGAAATTATAAAAGTCTGAAGGTTGGAATAAAAAGTCTAGGCTGTCCTCAATTCAACTATCTTGTCTAATTAAGGCACTACATAGTGGAGCCACCCTGCATCGCACAAGTGACATTCTGCTCAAGAAATGCTTATCATCTCTTTCAATTTTAAAGTACTTTTGCCTTTAATGAGTGAGGTAAAAAATCAGATAAGACTATGTCACAGTAGTGATTCATAATTCCATTGACCATTCAATAAGTAAATGATGCAAAGGTGCAAAAGCAGACACATACTAGCACTCCAGAAGAGGCTAATTTTTTTTGTTATGGAAGTATAAGTGGTGATATATCTTAACATTATAATTTTTGGTGTTTTTTAAAACTGTGAAAAGTATAGAAATTGGAGGGTCCAATTTCTGTACTTCAAATTTTTAAATTTTTTTTAACACAAATCGGACCGTGCCACTGAAAGACTCTACTGAGACAAAAATGGGCTGTCAAGAACGTAGAGGAGGTAGGATGGGTAGTTGGTCAGATCTAGTAGGGATCGTACATGGACGGTAGTTGGAGTCGGCAGCTCTCCTAGGGTTTCCTCATCTGGAATCCTGGGGAAGAGGATCAAGTTGGCCCTTGCGAACAACTTGATGCACTATCTCCCTTCAACCCTTTGAACAAAATGCGGCAAAAGGAAAGAAAATCCATGGACCGACCCCATCGTCTCCACCCCGTAGGAACTACGAGATCACCCCAAGGACGCCTTCGGCATCCAGGGTCCGATTTGTGTACCTCTAGAAATCGGACGGTCCGATTTCTATACCTCTAATAAATCGGACGGTCCAATTTCTACTTCTCTAGTTACACGATTCCACATTTGAGTATAACACTCCAACAATCCACATTTTAAAAAAACACCACTACTACTCCAATATTAAAAATAAAAAGTTCTCCAGAAGATAGAGGGGGTTTATAGAAACCAAATTAGTGCATATAGTAACATAGTAATATTTATGGCCCCATCTACACAACCTGTTGTATACACCTTAAATGATGAAGAATCACATCACAAATCAATTTTGGAGAAAAACCCTTTACAGCTTCCATCATTAATAACAATGATTAAACCTTTCACTCTGAGTTTTCTTGTCCTGGATAATTACCTAATTGCTTCATCTCCCAGCTCTCATGAGGGGCAACATGCTCATGTGAAGGAGTATATTGCTGAAAAAGGAAAAAAAAAATAGGAGAGAGTTAGCAATATATATTGAACATTTCTAATGTCCTAATTTTTCTTTTCTTTTTTTTTAAAAAAAAAAACACTGAACTCATTTGGAGATTCTGAAAAACCCAAATGTCCAATAAGCCTATTATTCATGTTTGAAAGTGCCAACACAAGAGCATCAAAGTCCAAATTGACAACAAACACACGGCAAAGTGTTTGGGGAAGAAAAAGAAGCCATGTCCCAATCAACAAATATGGTACAGTCTTTTATTTTTTTTGACAATGCATGAGAATATATGCCAAGAGTCATATGTGAAAGCTTTATTTAGGCATTGAATGACAACACTTAAACAAAACAAAACCAAATTGACTGCAAATTATTATCATGTCCTAATATGATCTACCAAGCAACAAAGATGAGTCAGATTCATTTAAAAAATTTGAATGCAAATTTGCATGTATACATATCTAATGCATCCTTTGAAAATTGGCAAGTTGAAGTTACACCTCCATCTTCATCATAAGTTCTTTGGCTGATGGAGCAGAAACAACTATATTTCGCGCACCCGGCTTAATGAATCCTTCTTTAACACCATTGTCAAATAGTGCAAGCAAACAGTTATAGTAACCATCAACATTCAGTAGACCAACCTGTGAAGATATCAAGTTAAAAATTTGATTAATATACTAAGGATTTTTTATACTATACAATGAAAAACAATAAGCTAGCTGTGTACAAAAAATCAAGATAGCTCACCGGTTTTTTATGAATCCCAAGTTGGGCCCAAGTTATCATTTCCAACAGCTCTTCCATGGTTCCATATCCTCCTAAGTAGTTAGTAAGATAATCCAAAACACCAAAAATAAAGCAAGTTTAAGCATATTTAAGAACACCTCTAGTAGCATTCACAAACAATAATACATATAACCATCAATTATTTTTTAAAAGACTTGTAGAGGTTAAGGTAACTAGCTACCAGGGAGAGCAACAAATGCATCAGCTTCTTGAGACATTGCAGCTTTACGCTCATGCATATCAGAAACAATTCTTACTTCACCCACTGTTTCACCTGATATCTGTCAAATTAACCAACAACAACTTACAAAGAAACTAACAATTATCACAACCCACCAAATTTCACCAGTCCTGCCACAAAGCAAGAAGAGAAATTCCTAAACTAAGTCTTTGGAAAAGGCTTAGCTTTAATAAATGGCAATCAAATAATCACCATAAAAATCCCAATGAAATAAACAAGTATTAAACTTGATTAAGTAAATGTATATGGACAGAAAAAATAAAACAAATACCTCAAGAGGCATTAAAGCTTTTGGAATGATCCTGTGTATGAGACAATGTGAGAACATATCAGTGAAACTACACAGCTAAAGAAGCAATAACAAACACTACAAAAGGAAGTTCTTTTAGGCATACCCTAGAACATGGCATCCTCCATCATACACCCTCTGAGATATTAAGCCCATTAATCCAACACTGCCCCCACCATACACCAAGTCTATATTCCGCTTAACCTGTAATTAATTCACATCAATAAATGCATAAAAGTTTATACATACCACTGTTCCCGTGCAGAGCAATAAATGCATCTATAAAAAGTTGTTAGCTTATATAAAGAAAAACAGACATGTGACTACAAACCTACCCCAAAATAGCATAAAAGAAAAAAAGTGCTCTTTGCTGCATATCAGCATTGAAAGAATACAACGGTTTCTAAACGACAAACACATGGTATGCATTAAACGGAAAAGAATGGAAAACAGAGAACTTGCCACATTGGGGAATAGAATAAGAGAAAATGGTGTACCAGTTCATTGCCTAATTGAATCGCAGCGTCGCTGAAGACTTCACGGTTGCCGGAGTTGCTGCCGCAGAAGACACACACCCTCTTAAACTTGCTTGTGGGGTACCCTTCCTCCATTCAAAATCGATACTTTCTTCGTGGTTTTTTCAAATTCAAAGTTTGAAGCCCAAAACCATTGGAGGAACGAACGAAAAACGAAAATAAGGAGGAATATAAAAAACAGAATAAAAAAGTAGCCTTTATCACAGATTAAGATTATAATGGTTTAGTTTAATAACAAATTTAAGAGCAATCAAAATAAATGCGTTGATCCTATACGAGAAATCGATGATAGTGAGACACTCATCTTCTATTTCCTTCTAATCCTACGTCTTTTCTTTTTGTCGGCTCTATACATGCCCCATACCCATTTATAGCCCTCAAATATTCCAAATTTTTTGAATAAATTACATGAAAGGTACAAATGCTGATAAATGTATCCATATAAAAATAAAATGACAATTGTATCTACGAAAGATAGTTTTCATATGCCAAATTGTGTAACCAATATTTGGATACTCTTGGCACACGAAAGCCATCTTCCGTGATTATAATTGTCGTTTTATTTTTATATGGGTACATTTTGTCAGCATATGTATCTTTTATGGGTACAAATGATAATTTATGTAAATTTTTTTTGTTAAGAATTTATTTTTTTTTCAAAAATGTTATTGCACATAAAAATAATTACTAAATTAATTATTATATATTTATATATAAATATATATTATTTTATATATTTTTATTAAATATTTTATATTTTAATATATATTTTATACAAATAATAACTTTTAGTGCGTATATTATAATAAGAATATTATTTTTTGAGTTAATATTTAACTTAGTCTCTAAAGTATACTCATATTTGAGTCTCATTCATAAGGTTTTGATTTATTTAATTTAGTCTAAAATTTAACATTCTTAATTCACATTAGTCTTTCACCTTATTTTCATTATAAAATGATTAACGACGTGTTAAAATGAGCTGAGAGCCACCATATTAAACTCTTTAATAGCTATCTAATAATGTGTTAATTGAAATTTTTTATTTCAATTTATTTTTTAAGAAATCTTTAAAATTTTAATCCTAATTTCACTTAAGAGTTTTAAAAAGTTTTTAAGAAATAAATTAAATTAAAAAGTTTCAATTATCACAAAGAAAAAGTCCAGTGTAACTGTTATTTGAGACTAACGCGAGTCATACTAATGTCAAGTTAGAAAACCAAATTAAGTAAATTTAAACTTTGAGAATCATATTAAAGTACAAATATAATTTTAAAGACTAATTTAAATATTAGTTTTTATTTTTTAAAATAATATAATATAATTATTTATGTGCACAAACCAAATTAATTTTTTAACAGAACAAACTTTGATTTGCTTCCATGCAGAACAATGTCTTTGTTTCCTTAATGAAAATTTGAATATGTGTTTTCTACGTTTAGCTATTGCCCCATTTGTTTGAATTTATTTGGCTTAATCTATGCGACCCCGCCATTCAATAATCAATACATTAGCTTTATTCAATTACACTAACTTATAATATATTTCTTTATATTTCAAGTGGACGAACCAGACTTGCCCCCTTCTTCTCTGTGCATGAGTGCCTCACGCTCCCACAATGATTATTTACATTAAATTCTATTATTTGGGTTTTCAAAGAGTAAATTATCATTTTTATTTATAAAAGTTCAACAAAATTAATTTTATATTTATAAAAAATAAATATATTATTACTTTTACTTATAAAAATTTAGAATACTAATAAATTTATTTATTAAAAAAATTTAACATTTAAATATGCAAAAATGAAAGAATTAATTTACTCATATCTGAGAATATAAATTTATTGATACTTCTTATTTATTAAATTAACGGCAATGTGTTTCCTGCTGACTTAAAATCTATTGATACTTAACTAAAAGAAGTCAAATAAAAATTTTAATATTAAATTTTGATAATGATAAAAACTCTTACTATAATGCATGTTTCTATAAATTTAATGTTATCTTGTTTCAGCTAGTAGTGACGTTTTGTGGTTGTTGGTTGCATATTGTGAATAGAAAATATGTACGTGCTTTATTGTCTAATAATAAAATAAAGTTTACTTAAGCCAAACAGACAGTTCAAATGACATAATTTTTTTTGAATCTTGTTAAAAAGATAATGAACTATTTATATAATGTGTATAATGGGTTATTGAATTATAAAATGAATATTCTCCATACTATTTAGAATAATTATTTGAGTACTAAGGATAATAAACTTAAACTGATTTTTGGATTCACCACCAATGATCGAATTCTTGATCTTTCGGATCTAAAGCTCTAATACCATGTCATGATACCACTCATTCCAAATGTTTCAACTGATGAAAAAAATAATACTAATGATTATATCTTTAATACTCCTTAAACCTCCATTGTACATATTATATAAATATTTTATTAATTTTTCATATTTTTTTATATTCATTTAAAGATTGCATATTCGAATCTTAATACTAATTTTAAAAAAATAATAATAAATAAAGATTACGTAAAGAAGCAGGCGCCCAACCTGGGCATGGACATTGAAAGGGTATGGATCTTCCACCTATAAAAACTTTTGCGGGACATATGTGTAGTACGTGTCCAATTTAGGGATACGGATGCCGTAACCTGTTGTAGCTCAATAATTATTATTTATTATTAAAATCAATTTTTTTAATTAATAGCTTAATTTATATAGTATATATTTAAAGGTATTTTCTTTATTTAATTTAACTAGGATAAGTATTAAATTATTTGATATTTTATTTGATTATATTAATTATAATTAATTAATTATATTTATTATTTAATTTAATTGAAATAAATAAATAAATTTTAATTTAATTTATATTAATTTTTTGTTTTATATGCTTTTTCTTTTTCTCTCTTCACCTGCCATCAATTAAACATGTACAATCAAAGCCTTGTCAAAATCATAAGATTTGCATCATTTCATAAAAATAAAATAAATCTTGCATAAATCTCATCATAATGCATAAAATTAACAATGTTTGATTGAATCAAGATAATCATAAAATTCTTATTCAAACACTTACTTATTCAAACACTTCCATGTCGGTTCTGATGAACGGATCGCCTTCTAAACCGTTCAAGATGGAAAGAGGCTTGAGACAAGGTGACCCCCTTTCCCCCTTCTTGTTTGTTCTAGTTGTGGATGTACTGCATCGCATGATTGGGGAGGCTATTAGGAACGGACGGATATCGCCACTGCTAGTGGGCAGGGACAGTATAGAATTGTCACACTTCCAATTTGCAGATGATACTATTCTTTTCTGCCCACCAAAAGAGGAGTCTATTAGGAATTACAAGAGGATGCTGAGGTGCTTTGAGTTGATGTCAGGGCTTAGTATCAACTTCGATAAGTCCAGCTTGATTCCAATCAATTGCAATGAGCAGTGGGCCCAACGTATGTGCAACTTGTTGGAATGTAAGCGAGACACTCTTCCTGTCAAATACCTTGGAATCCCGTTAGGTGCAAATCCGAGGTTGGTGAAGACCTGGAAGCCTATCATTGATAAAGTGGAGGAGAAGCTCAGTATGTGGAAAGCTAAAGTGTTAAATAAAGCTGGAAAATTGGTGCTTATCAAATTCGTTTTAAACAGCTTGCCGGTGTATTACTTGAGTCTGTTCAAGATGCCGAAGGGAGTTGCTGAGAAGTTGATATCTTTGCAAAGAAGGTTCTTGTGGTGTAAGGAAGATGGTCGAAATGGTATGGCTCTGGTAAGATGGGAAGTGGTGCAGGCTCCTAAGAAGTTAGGTGGGTTGGGAGTGGGGGACGCTTTGATTCGGAACACTGCTCTGTTGTTTAAATGGTGGTGGCGCTTTGCTAAGGAAGATTGCCCACTATGGAAGAAGGTAGTGTGTTCGTGTCATAATCTGAACTCAAATGAACTCCTCTCAACTCAAGTATTACCTACACGAGGAGGTCCATGGAGGGATATATGCCAAGTAAGTTTCACGAATCAACAGCTTCGGGATAAGATGGTCACAGGTTTGTCAATGGAGGTGGGTGATGGGCAACGGACTCGGTTCTGGGAGGATGTGTGGCTTCTCGGTGGAACTCTAAAAGATCGATTCCCGAGGCTCTTCTCTGTTTCAAACCAGGAGGGATCTGTTATCGGGGTGTGTGGGTTTTGGGATGGATTAGAGTGGATTTGGAATTTCCATTGGAGGCGTGAGCTCTTCCAATGGGAATTGAAACTTCTAGACCAGTTGCATGAGGTTTTGAGACCGGTGAGGCTAGTACAAAACAGAGAGGATAGGGTGGTATGGAAATATGATAGGCAAGGTGTTTTTTCAACTAACTCATTTGTGCAGGTATGGCAGGAGGAAATACTACCACAGGCGATAACTAGTTTCAGCTTTACTAAGAGTATTTGGAAAGGTCTGGTGCCACCGAGAGTTGAGCTTTTTGCTTGGTTTGTGCTGATAGACCGAGTGAATACTAAGGAAAGGCTAAGCCGGTTTGGTATCATCACCCAGGAAGATAATGTCTGTGTATTATGTAATAATGATGTGGAACATGTACATCACTTGTTTCTAGGTTGTACCTTTGCGTGGCAGGTGTGGAATGCTTGGATATCAGCTTTTGGCAGACAATGGTCTTTTCCGGGGACGCTGAAAGAGCACTTTTTGAGCTGGACAGAGGAACCGCGGAGTAAGGAGAACCAAAGGCAGCGGTTGAGGTGCTTCTGTGCAATCCTTTGGAACATCTGGCTGGAAAGAAATAGGAGGATTTTTCAGAATACCAGCAAAGGCGTTGAAGAAGTTATCAACATGACGTTCCTTAGCGCTAATGAGTGGAGTTGTGTGGATCCTTTGTGTTGTTGATGGCTATGCCGGAGATGACTTGGGGATCGGCCTTGTGGAGTTGCTCTAGTTCCCAGCTGTCTAAATTTTAGTTTTATTTTTATTTTATTTGTCTTGTTGGATAACCATGTTTGCTCCACCTTACTGTGTTGAGCTTTGCATTCAAAAAAAAAAAAAAAACACTTACTTATTGCCTAAGAAATACATGAAAACTAAGTAAAAATGACTGAAAAGGCTTGTGAAACTAGCCTAAGATAACTTGTCATCAATGGGGTCTGTACCTCCCTGTTTGATATTTTTGACAAAACCCCGTTGAGCACTACTCAAAAATCTTTGGAGGACCTTCAAGGGAGGATTGTCATGTATCAGGAGGAGGAAAAAAGGCTGCAGGAGGATAATGATAGGCTAAAGGAAGAGTTGGCCTGGACCCGGGAGAGGGAGAAAAAATTGATGGGCCAGTGTGTGATGGTTGAGGGTTTGAAGGAGAAGGCCGAACAGAACTATGTTAGGATCTTTTCGGCCAATCTTGATTACAAAAAGGAGGTTGAGCAGCTTCGGAGGAGCCATCAGGACTTGGAGGACTCCATTTTTGAAGGTACCAAGGAGGTGTTTAGGGTGCTGAAGCAGCAAGTCGGAGTTATTGCTCTCGACTTGGACCTATCTCCTCTCCACCCCGACAAGGTAGTTGTTAATGGAGAAATAGTTTCTCCTCCTCGTCCTGAGACTGATTCCGAGTTGAAGACGGCGGGACAACGCATCATTGAATCTCCTCCTCGTGAGGCTGATATGTCGACTTCTTCCGCTGCTCCTCATGATGCCGAAGAGATCCCTCCGACCCCTCCAGCTTCTGCGGCCGAACCGACCTCTTCTCCTACCGACGACTCCAACCCCCTTTTTGGTCCCCAATGATTTGAAGCTAATTAGGGCCCGGCTTGTGGGTCTTTTTATGAACTCTTTATATTTATTTTTTTGTTATATTTGTGTTGATGGCTGGTGACATTTGATCCTTAATAGGATCATAAACAACAACTTTTGTTTATTTGGTCCTTTTTGGATAGGGCCTTTAACAAAACATGGTTACTTTATTATTTGCGTGGTGATGTTTTGTTTTACCTGAAACTTTAAATGGTTTAAGGCTTTTCGAAAAACCCTTTTCTATACCTTAGTTTCATAAAGCTTTTGAAAAACTTTTCTAAGATAGTTTGACTGTGACTTCTGAAAAACTTTTTGTTAAGTAATCTCGACTTTGATTAGATTCCTATGGAAATGTTGCCGTCCTTGACCTTTAATGGGATTTTATGTCTCTCGTTTTTCATTATTTTATTCGGCTACGTTTCAACTTTGCTGTGCTTATTGAACCGTTTTCGAGATTTAGGTTATTCTTGTGATGCATTTAGTTTTGCTCGGGCTCTCTGACTTATAAGTCATTAGCTATATTGTTTCCAAGTTGTCATGATCAACTTTTATAACCTCTTTACACCAACTTGTACCTCGTCGCTTTATCTTGCCGACCATATGGATTTTTGCGCTTTTTCGAGCTTAAGTCAGTGCGTATCGTAGTAATGAAAAAATGGAAAATTTCAAGAGAAATATTATTACTAAATGTAATATGGCTTTAAAAAGATGCTTTTGCTACTAAGGGGTTGGAATTTCTGCCCCTAGCCCTTGCTGTGATGCCTCGTTAAAACCCCCTCCAGAAAAACCCTTTTTTGGGAAAAAAAAATCATGAAGTTGGAAAAAAGAGTACATCAGGGAGCGAGGTTCGCTTCTAGCTGTAATATCTCTTCATATTGCAAGCGTGCCATAACCTAGGAAGCTCGGATCCACTTAGGTCGGACACCTTATAGTATCATTTTCCTAAGACCTCTACTATCTTGTAGGGTCCCTTCCAATTTGCAGTGAGCTTCCCTTCGCCCGACTTGTTTACACCGATGTCATTTCGGATTAGAACCAAGTCATATGGGCGAAGTTTCTTCGAATGACCTTTTTATTGTATCTATTCATCATCCTTTGTTTTAGCGCTGCTTCCCTTATTTGGGCTTGTTCTCAGACTTCTAGGAGCAACTCGAGTTCTTCTTTGTGAGCTTGAACATTACCGACCTCGTCATAAAATCTCAGCCTAAGACTTTGCTCGTTGACTTCAACAGGGATCATGGCTTCTACGCCATAAGTAAGTCGAAAGGGTGTCTCTCGAGTAGTAGAATGAGGTGTAGTTTGGTAGGCCCACAATACTCGAGGAAGCTCTTCAACCTAAGCTCCCTTTGCTTCTTGAAGTCTTTTCTTAAGCCTTGCCAGTATAACTTTGTTGGCTGCCTCAGCTTGTCCATTCGCCTGGGGATGCTAGACCGAGGTGAATTGATGTTTTATCTTCATACTGGCCACCAGGTTCCTGAATGTAGAGTCGGTAAACTGAGTACCATTATCCGTGGTGATGGAGTGGGGGACTCCAAACCTAGTAATGATATTCTTGTAAAGAAACTCCCGACTTCTCTGTGCTGTAATGGTGGCTAGAGGCTCTACTTCAATCCATTTTGTGAAATAATCTATCCCCATTATAAGGTATTTTACTTGTCCAGGCGCTTGAGGAAAAGGTCCGAGTAGGTTCAGTCTCCATTTTGCGAAAAGCCACGGAAAAGTTATACTAATTAGTTCTTCTGGGAGAGTGACATGGAAGTTTGCATGCATCTAGCATGGTTGATACTTCCTTACGAAGTCGGCAGTGCCTTTTTGTAAGGTCGGCAAGAAGAATCCAGCTCAGATAACCTTTCTGGCTAAAGATCTTGCTCCAAGATGGTTTCCACAGATGCCACTATGCACTTCTTCCAAAACTTCTTCCGTCTTAGAAGTCGGGATGCATTTCAACAATGGTGCAGATATCCTCCTTCTGTAAAGGACATTTTTCACCAAAGTGTAGTTCTGTGCTTCCCTCCGGATATTCTTGGCCTCTTTTTGTTCCTCCGGTAAGATATCGAATTTTAAGTATTCGACCAGGGGAGTCATCCATCCGAGGTCTAATCCGGAAACTTCTAAGACATCTGGCTTGGTTTCTGCCTTCATGACTGAGGGTTCTTGTAGGGTTTCTTGAATCAGGCTTCTATTGTTTTTCCTTTGTTTGGTACTTGCTAACTTGGAGAGGGCATCTGCTCTGCTGTTAAGTTCCCGAGTTGTGTGTCTTACCTCGGTTTCGGGGAATTGCCCAAGATACTCCATAGTTTTTTCTAAGTACCTTCTCATATTTGGGTCTTTAGCCTGATATTCTCCATTAATTTGAGAAATCACCACGTGAGAATCACTGAAGGCTACTATTTTGGTTGCGCCAACTTCTTTGGCTAGCTTTAGACTGGCAATCAGGGTTTCATATTCTGCCTGATTGTTGGAAGCCGAAAACTCAAATTTCAAGGAGACTTCTATTTGAGTTCCTTTCGGATTAACCAATATTATGCCAGCACCGCTTTCGACTTTGTTGGAGGAGCCGTCCACATACAACTCCCAGGTCGTGGAAGTCTTCTCTTGATCTCCTGCGTACTCGACCACGAAGTCGGTGAGGCATTGAGCTTTGATAGCTGTACCTCAAGTCAAACTCGGATAGCTCTATAGCCCATTGAACCATTCTGCCCGCAACATCTGTTTTCTGAAGGATTTGCTTCATGGGCTGATTCGTCCGAACTTTTATGGTGTGAGATTAAAAATAAAGTCGAAGCCTTCTAGATGCTAATATCAAGGCATATGCGAACTTTTCAAGTTTTTGAAATTTTAGTTCAGGGCCTTATAACATCTTGCTTGTAAAGTAGACGGGGTGTTGTCCGACCTCATCTTCCCGTATTAATGTTGACGCCACAACCTTCTCGGCGACAGCTAAGTATAATACCAGCTCTTCCCCTGCTTTTGGCCGGGAAAGGGTAGGATGTTGGCTCAGGTACTTTTTAAACTCTTGGAATGCCTCTTCGCATTTAAGAGTCCATTCGAACTGGCATCATTTTCTTAGTATGGAAAAAAGCGCTAGGAATCTTAATGCTGATCCTGCCAAGAATATGGATAGAGCTACAAGTCGGCCGTTCAACTGCTGAACTTCCTTTAAACAGGTCAAGCTCTTCATTTCTAAGATCGCTTTACACTTATCGGGGTTGGCTTCAATCCCCTTTGTGTTAGCATGAATCCTAGGAATTTTTCAGCCTCCAGTACAAAGGTGCATTTATCGGGATTTAATCTCATCCCATGCTTTCTTATGGTGTTGAAGACTTGCGAGAGATCATTCAGGAGGCAGGCATCATCCTTGGTCTTTACCAGCATGTCATCTACATATACCTCCATTAGTTCTCCTAAATGAGGTGCAAACACTTTATTCATCAGCCTTTGGTATGTGACCCTTGCATTTTTTAATCCAAATGGCATGACCACGTAGCAATAACTAGCTCTGGGCATGATGAATTATGTATTCTCTTGGTCTGGCTTGTACATCGGAATTTGGTTATATCCCGAGTAAGTGTCCATGAATGACAAGTATTGATACCCCGAGCTGGAATCTACTAGGGTATCAATATTTAGTAGAGGATATGGGTCCTTAGGGCATGCCTTGTTTAGGTCGGTGTAGTCGATGCACATCTTCCATTTTCCATTCTGTTTCTTGACCAACACCACGTTTGCCAGCCAGGCTGGGTATTTGACTTCTCTAACGAAGCCTGCTTCAAACAGGGCTTGTACTTGCTCTTCGACCACTTGAGCCCGTTCAGGTCCTAGCTTCCGTCTTCTTTGTTGGATAGGTTGGGATTTTGGATGTCAGCCAATCTATGTGACATGAACTCGGGATCTATCCCTGGCATGTTGGAAGCTTTCCAGCCGAAGAGATCGGAATTTCCTTGTAAGAGCTGTGTCAGCTTCTGCTTCAGATCTCCCGTTAGATTAGCTCCTATGTTGGTATTCTTTCCGACCTCTTGCCCGATCTGTACCTCTTCAGTCTTTCCTCAAGGCTGTGGTCGTAGTTCTTCCTTAACTCGGACTCCTCCGAGCTCAATGGTATTGACTTCCTTGCCTTTACCTCTTAGGTTAAGGCTTTCATTGTAACTTTTTCTCGCTAACTTCTGATCTCCTCTGATGGTGGTAATCCCTTCTGGTGTTGAGAACTTCATACAGAGATGGGGGGTAGAAACCACAACTCCGAGCCAATTTAGGGCTGTTCTGCCTATTAGGGCATTGTAGGCAGAAGCTACATCAACGACAATAAAGTCAATGCTTAATGTCTTGGATTTTATTCCCTTTCCAAAAGTTTTGTGTAGGGGAATGAAACCCATTAGCCTAATGGAAGTGTCTCCTAGTCCGAAGAGAGTGTCTGGGTAAGCTCTTAGCTCCTTTTCGTCCAATCCCAGCTTATTAAATGCTGGTTTGAACAAAATGTTAGCTGAGCTCCCTTGATCCACCAGAGTTCTATGTAGATGAGCGTTGGCGAGAATCATAGTGATTACTACTGGGTCGTCATGCCCAGGAACAATACCCTGTCCGTCCTCCTTGGTGAAAGAGATGGTGGGGAGGTCGGGCACTTTGTTCCCGACTTGATAGACTTCCTTCAAATGCCTTTTGCGAGATGATTTGGTCAACCCTCCTCCCGCAAATCCCCCGATGTCATATGAATATGTCGTTCTGGAGTTTGCGGGGGTGGACTTCTTTGTCCATGACCTTCATCATCTCTTTTTCTTTTTCCATGATTGTCCGACCTTTTCATGAGATATCTATCTAGCCGACCTTCTATGACCAGCTTTTCTATCATATTTTTTAGGTCGTAACAATCACTAGTAGAGTGTCCATACAATTTATGGTATTCACAGTCTTCATTACGACTTCCCCCTTTTTTGTTCTTGATGGGTCGTGGGGGAGGAAGCTTTTCAGTGTGACAAATTTTCCTATATACATCGACTAGGGAAACCCGCAGAGGAGTGTAAGAGTGATATATCCTAGGCCTTTCAGTTCTGACTTCTTCCTTTTTCTTGGGCTCCTTCTCTTTTTCTTTTGATTGGTGGGGGTGCCCTATCCGCCAACTCGGTTCTCGTAACCTGGAGTTTTTCTCCATGTTGATGTACTTCTCAGGTCGTTCTTGTACATCACTTAAAGAAGACGGGTGTCTCTTTGAGATGGAATGAGAGAAGGGTCTTTCTCGGAGTCCATTGACTAGGTCCATTATCACTGCTTCAGTGGGTAAGTCATGGATTTCCAAGCACGCTTTATTGAACATTTCCATGTAGTCTCTCAAGGGTTCTCCGACCTCCTGTTTCACTCCTAATAGGTTGGGTGCATGCTTGACTATGTCCTTCTGGATTGAGAAGCGTGCGAGAAACTTGCGCGAGAGGTCGTCGAAGCTGGTCACCAACCTGGGAGGAGGACATCAAATCACTTCATGGCCGCCTTTGTTAAAGTTGTCGGAAAAGCCTTACAACGAGTGGCGTCCAACGCATCGGCTAAGTACATCTGACTTTTGAAATTACTAAGGTGGTGCTTCGGGTCTGTTGTCCCATCATACAGGTCCATGTCGGGGCTTTTAAAGTTTCTGGGAACTTTAGCTCTCATGATATTCTCAATGAATGGGTCTTCTTCTTCTAATGGGGTGTCTTCTCGATCTCTGCGAGAATCCTTATTTCGGAGATTGGATTCCAGCCTTGAGAGCTTTTCTTCAAGCTCTCTTCGTCGCTCAATCTCTCTCCTTAAGCTTCGTTCTGCTTCACGCTATCGTTCCAACTCTTGTTCTAGTTGCTCGAGTCGACCTTGGTGACCATGTAATCCCATTAGGTCAGTAGAGTGAGGTTGTCCATCTTTTCCGGGCTAATGAACTTTGGAGGAGATCCTTTTTTATCCCTAGGTGTTGGAGGGACCTTCGCCATGATGTCCTTCCGTTCCTTGTAGGGATATTATTGCCCTGTCGTTATTGACCGTGTCTTGGTGTTCTTGCTCAGACTCTGATGCGGTGTGTCCGTCTTCGTATTGGTCATCCGCCATCGTTTGTTGATCTTCCAGGTCCCCGGCAACAGCGCCAATGTTCCGGGACTTACTTAGAACCGGATGATTGGGCTTGTTTGTGAGGCCCAAGTGTTCAAGAAAGGTGGTCTCCGACTTGTCCTGCGTCAGGGAGCCGCCGTCCGAGTTGTGTGTTTGAGAAGATTGGGAGGGGAGGGTGGTACTTGGAAGACACTCTGATGCCTAAGTCAGCAAAGGGTAAAGCAGGTTTAATTGTCTTGGAACTTAGTTTTACCTGAGAGTGCTAGTGTATTTATAGGTGATGAACCAATAACCACCGTTGAAGTAGTTCCACTTCTGATGATGGATAACTGTCCCTTTATCTTAGGGTTGTTAAGATATCTCTTCCCGAAGTGGGTAAGAGATTTAAGGAGGCAGTTACTTATTTGGATAAGTGTCATCTATCAGCTCATGTCGAGTTCAACTTCGTTGGAGAAGTTGGGTGAACGGTGAAAGCCAACTTTTTGGATTGGACCTGACCATTACATTAGGTCAGGGTATGAACATATAATTAAAATAATTAATATAAAATAAATGAAAATAAATAATTTATTTTTATTTAAAAAGCATACACAAAAAATAATATACACGTCATCTATCTTTTTTTTTAAATGCATTCATGTCGTCATTTGTCCAGAAAAAAAGAGATGTTCAGTCATCATGCGAATTTTTTTAACATTGGAGACTGTCTACACATTAAATCCAATGATTAGTAAAAAGATTCTCCAATTTAATATGTTTTTATTTTTATATATTCGATTCTTAGACTTTTGCAATCATTTATTTTAGTATTTATTTTTGGCAGGAAGTGCCTCCGCAATAAGCACTGTGCACACAAGTAAATTCATTTTTCAATATTCAATTGCTGCAAATCTAATTAGCACTTCAAAAATTTGAATTGGATACTTGATGAACAATTGAATTCTGAAATATCTAATTTGGAGGCTTATGATGATGTATAAGAAGGCAGGCAATTTTATGAGCAACTTTATCCGCTTATTTGTTTACATAAAACCAATCATAATACTCAAAAATTTTCTCATTTCTCATTCCTAAATTTGAAGTAAAGATGATACTTTTAATTTTTTTTTTATTATTTTTTTTTTTTGTAAAGTGACTCATTTCTAATTTTTCGAATGGCACATATGAAATTTGGTAACATCGGTAACAGATAGTTTTTTGTTTTCTTTTTCTTTGGGCTGAACCTGTTAATAAGCTCTTCACTGAGTTCAATCTATGACAAAATACTTGAAATATTTTTCTCTGTTGGAGAACAATTTAATTGGGAACCAAACTAACCAGCACTTGTCCATTCACATCTAAATAATTTCATTTTTGTAATAAATTAATTTCATTTTCACAACAAGTAGATATCGGCCTTGCTGAACTGGATTCAAAAATAATCTAAGTGGGCTGGGCTTGACTGGACAATAAAAATGATCAAAAGAAGACAATAACAATTTCTTAAATTACCGAAAACAGTGGACCCAAAAAGGCAATTACCAAAACCTCTTATGATATTTTTAGCATCTACAAGGTTTTCAGAAGATGAACAATAACTTGACCAAAAAAAAAAAAAAAGATGAACAATATTGTTTTTTAAAAAAGGTTAAATTACATAGTGGGTCACACTCTCAGTGAAATTGTAAATTGGTCTCTACATTTTTAAAATTTGTAATTGGATTCCTAAAGAGAATTAAAATTTACAATTTAGTCCCCGCTAATCAAAAAGTATTGATTTAACAGAATATTCTCAGAATATGCTGAGAATATTTTATTAAAATAAAGAATATACTGAGAATATTCTGTTAAATCAAACACTTTTTGAATGACGGGGACTAAATTACAAATTTTAATTATTTTTAGGGACCCAATTATAAATTTTTAAAATATAAGGACCAATTTGCAATTTCACTAAAAATGTAAGGACCAACTGTATAATTTAACCTTTAAAAAATGCTATGTAGATAAAAAACATTATTAAAATTAGCCATTATATATATATATATATATATATATATATATATATATTTTGTTTAACCTATTTTTAATATATATTTATATATTTATACTAGTAGCCGATTTAATATACATCTGATATAATTGTTTTTTTTTTTTTCCAAAAAGGGAAAATGGAAAACATTTAATGATGGACGGCTTTCATAAGCTTTGACTATGTCTAAGTTTTCATGCCTTGCATCTCCTAAATCCAAGCATCTATTTGGGGTTAATTAATTCAAAGACACATAATGAAGATGAGAAAAACAGCTGGTACTTTGTTTTCAATTCCCAAGTTCTATTTTCCCATAGGACTTCCCAAAGCAATTAACCTCATAGAAAGAAAAAAAAGTCCATGAAACAAATCGAATTGATTTGATTTGTCATGGGAAGAAATGTCCCTAATGATAACCTCTCATCATTAATACACCATCCTTTTTTGTATTTTTCATTTGTTCTTGCAGGATTAGCAGCCACCATTGCAATAATCACATCTATGTGCAGCCTTGTTAGCTTTAGAAGAAAAAAACCAGACACACTATCTGCCTCTGTTCCCTTAGAAACACTTGATCCAACCTCAACAACCTTAAATCAGGATCTGAATGACCCATCTCAGATAACAGAAACAAAAGATTGTAAGATAGAAGTAGCAGAAGAAGAAGAAGAAATCAAGGAGCTTCCTCTTCCACCAGCATTGCAGCAACCAAATAAGGACCCACCATCATTTCCATCACCCAACAAATTCAAAAGGGCCACCTCAGAACGAAAGACTCACAGTTTGAGCATAAAAGTGAAGAGGACTTTGTCCGTGGCGAAAAATTGGGATCATCATCATCACAAAGAGGAGAAGGAGAAGGAGAAAGAGAAAGAGAAGGACAACATTAAAGGGAAGTTGAAGGCAGAGGATTCAATTTGGATGAAAACAATTATATTGGGTGAGAAGTGTAATACTGATGAAGTAGAGGATCCTATAATCTATGAGGGAAAAGGAAAGAGAATCGCTGCATACCATCCAAGGAATAAATCAACCATGTCTTCTCTTGATCTTGATACTGATGCATTCTGTATACCACAACCCAAAATAATCCAACAAGAAGATACAAAATCTTAATCATTGACCAATCAAACATTATATTCTTTTATTCTTTTCTTTCCTCATCTTATTATTATTATTATTATGGAAAAGTATAGAGTACCAACATATTATCTGTCAATTTATTGTCAACAATAATTAATTATTATATTTTAAACACATATATAAAGAGACACGTCCAGAAAATATATCTATAAAGACACTTCTATTAAACACAGACATAAAAAAGACATTTTTATTAGACACATTTACGAAGACACTTCCATTAAACACAATTATAAATAAGAGTTGGTAGAAGTTAGTAGAAATATTATTGGTAACGTAGCGGGACCGGATTATTATTATTATTATTATTATTATGAGGTAGATAGTCCAAGAATCGATTCTATTATTTTGTTAACGGGAACAAAAGGGATGGTATATCAAAATATACTCTCCAAAGATTTTGACCCTTATAAAAGTGTATTTAGAAAATATATAAACGTGTGTCTCACTTTCAAGCAGAAATTCATTTTTAAATAGTTTTTTAGTTGATGTAATTCACCAAAATTGATAGCTCGAACGATGATGAACAAGGATATTGGCTAATCTCCATGCGAAAAGCCGTAAAATAACTGTGTTATAAAAGAAGACGCATACTGGTTTTCGCATTCATAATTTTAGAAATCGTAAAAAATTTCTAAGCAGAGACACAATTTTTTGTATTTTGTTGGGTTATTGTTGTATATTGTCTATCAAATGCAGCAAAAAAATTTAATGGATACACACAACTGAAAAATGAAAGAAAAAATTTAGATAATTCAAATAAGGTGAAAACTCAGGTGTAGTTATTTTTGTTAAATTATTCAATAATTTTTTACTATCAACTTCACATAAAGTTAATTATGTATCGTTAAATAACAAGAAGTATGACTAACTTTGCTTTTTTAAACAAAGAATTCAACATATTAAAGTAGAACAAACAGAACCAGCCAAACACAATAAACTGAAAATTAAAGAAAGTAACATAATAGCACAAAGAAATATCTCCATGTCATCTCTAGCATAGCCATTAATAACAAAAAGAATCCACACTTCTTTACTCGTTGCAGCTAAGCAAGGTCATGTTGATAATATTTTCTACACCTTTGTTTTTGTTTTGAAATATCTTTCTATCCAAATATTCTAAATGACCACACAGAAGTACATCAACCACCGCTTTCGATCCTCATTTTTACTCAGTTCTTCTGTCCAACTTAAAAAATCGAACTAGAAAAGACCACTATCAACTAAATACACATATCCAAGCACTCCACACCTGTCAAATAAATTCACAGCCAAAAAACAAGTAATGGCTAACCTAATAAAAATATTAAATATTTGGCAACCTTCTCTTTCAGTGACATATTAACAGTACATGGAAACACATATTGTATGGATTTCAAGCTGACCAGACTAATGGGAGAACGAACTTTCTCGTTCCAAACTCATGGGATGGTGTTGACTTAAGAACTACCTTTTGCATCCTTGTCATGTGAGGGAAAATATAAAGTAAGTAAATAACGACAAACTAAGACCAGAAGCAGCAGATGGAAATTGATGGAAGAAAAAACAGATGTCACGATATGCTGAAATAATTTTTCGAAAAAGAAAAAATGTTTATTTGCTATGGTTGTGTAACAATCTTCTTGGAAAGTATATTTTTCTTTGTTGGAATCTTAGGACAAAATGTATGGAGAAGGAGAATAGTATTAACTATTAAGGGCGTGGAGTAGTAAACAGCTGAATTATTTTTTATTTTTTTTTTGAAAAAATAGTTTAAAGAATAAATAATTAAAATAGTTTGTAAATAAGTTATTTTGTATTTGGATTTTTAATTATAAAAGTGCTTATTTTATAAAAATATAATAAAAGGCTTGTTTGGATGAGATTCTAATAAAATATCTTTTTTTGAATTATCTTTTTTTAAAAGATCTTATAGAAAAGTAAAAGTAATTTTATGTTTGCTATCTCATGTAAAAAGATTTTTTTATCTATCAATTATGTTTGGGTATAATAATATAAAAGTATTTTTTTGTTTATTTATTACATAAAAAATATCTTTTTTTTAAGAAAAAAAGATCTTTTAAAAAAATATGTAAATTACAGTTTCTCAAAAAAGATATTTTTTTATTTTTCTAATATTTTACTTTTACTACTAGAAATTTGCCAAATACGCTAAAAAATAAAAAGACCTTTTTTATTGAAAAATGATTTTTTTATTAAAATAATAGTGCCTAAATAAGCACAAAAAGTAGTAGTATTATGATTTATAAGAGAAGTCATTTTTTTTTAATTTCTCTATAAGTTCCTAAATAGCTTCTTAGAAAGCCGCAATTTCGTTTTAAAAATTGTACCAGACATTAATACTACTACTTTTCATAAGTCAAAAATTAAAAAAAAATTACTTTTAAAACTTTCTAAATAGACCCTAAATATTGGAATTCTTACTTTTAATTAAATTCGTGAGTATAATTAAAAGAATGCGGTTCTTTTAGTTTTTGTGAGTTTTTAACTAAAATCTATTAAATTTTTGTGGTAAGCTAAATAGTAATCTTTTGATAGAACAAAAAATATAACTTGCAAAATAATTTTAGTTATTAAATCAGATATCATATATATAAATATATGTGTTTAATTTATTTTTTATTTTTATTTTAATATATATTTTATAATTAATTTTTTGTGTGAACTAACATAATTGAAAAAAAAAATAAAGTGTACCTTTTAATTATATGAATTTACATTTTAGGATTTTGATTTTTGTTAAGAAATATAAATAAAATTTTTTCTGAAATTCAAATTAAATATTAAATTTTAATTTTTTGATATATTTAAATATATTAAAAAATTTGAAACTTTTCTATATTGTCCTCAGTCCTCACACTCTTTATCTAAATCTTTAATTTTTAAATGAAAAAAATCATTGAACAAAATTTCTACATTTTTTCAGCGACAAGCTTAAGTTAAATTAATGAAAATAAATTATTTCAATATTTATAGTTGATAACAAATGATTGCATATTTTATTAATTAAAATTATTTATTTTAAAACTATTTTTAAAATTCTAAACAATAACAACGACAACTACCACCATCACATATACTAGCCAGTACTAATAATAAAAAAAAGTTAAAAATAATAGTAATAAATTATAACTCACTCTATTTTCACTTAAAAATTTTGGATTCAAGTCTTATTTCTAACTTTAATTAAAAAAAATAGTTGAATTAACGAATATAATTTTCCAATTAAAAACAAGCATTTTTGGAAAAAAAAAGTAGTAACTAAGTTAAATCTAAAAAGAATTAAATTATATATGGTGATGGATTTGAATAAAATTGATGTGGATTGCTAGTATTCGTATTCATAAATAATGATATTTAGATTTATTTATTAGGAATTATTTAGATAAAGATGTTTAAAATGTTTTTTTAAAGATATTTTTTAATAATTAAAATTTAATACATATAATTGATTAAATTATGTTATTTTTGTCAAAATTAGATAAGATAAATTGCTTTGACAAAAAATCAGTAAACTATTCCTTAAATTGATCTTAATTAATTTTTTTTTTATAAAAATGACTACAATATCTCTATTATAAAAAATGACTAAAATACTTTTATTATTATTATTATTATTATTATTATTATTATAATATAAATTTTAAAAATTCTAAATCCTATTTTTCTCTTCTCTTTATGTCGTCATAAAATTAGAATTTAAAATTTTTAAAATTTTAAAAAATATATATATAATTAAAGTATTTTAATTATTTTTTATAATATAATTATTATAATTATTTAAAAAAATATTAATTTTAACCAATTTAAAATTTAATTTATTAATTTTTTAATCAAATCTATTTATTTAATCTAATTTTAACAAAAAAATATAATTTAATCACTAAAAAATATCTTTAAAAAAATCACGTTTTAAACTCCCGAGTTGATGTTAACAAGACACGGGAGGTACTCTGAACTGAACATGATACGCCTAACCCGCCTGCCCCGTCAGTATCGCAAAAAAGATACGAATGCGATGCCATTCGCCATGACCATAACCACTTTAAATTTATTTATTTATCTTTAAATTTAAATATATATAACCGCTAACTACTATAAAAAAAGAAAGAAAGCGGAGCATTCGAAACAAACACAAAAATTCAAAGGAGAACAGGTATCTGAATTTCACATACCTGTTCTCTTTCCTTCCTTTCTCTTCTTCTAAACCAAAAATCATAATATCTTCTTTTCGTTTTTATCTGTTGTGATCGGGGGGTCCTGTTCTGTTCCTTCGCTATCCGTTGTTGAAGGGAATTCTACGCTTTTGAATATCCCCAAATCTCAGGTGGGTGACGTAATCACTGCGCCATTGTTGTTGCACACGCAATTATTCTCCTTCTCCAGAAGTAGATGGGATTAGGAGTTTTATGAGCTCCAGAGTGGCATTGATTAACAACAGATTTTGATTCTTTTTCCCTTGTTGTGGTATGGATTCTTCACAATCACAACAAGGGTCTAAGCTGGCTGGTTTGGTGGAGAATGCATCGATTCAGAGGGATGGATCTCGATTGGGTCATGGCGTCCCTATCTATGTTAAGGAGCTCATCGCCGGTGGCTTCGCCGGTGCGATTTCTAAGACCACCGTTGCACCCCTCGAACGGGTCAAGATTCTCTGGCAGGTCCTCATTCTTCTTTTCTCATGTTATTTATGATTGAGGATATGAACATCATAGCCTTTATATGTGTTGTGTTGATCAAGAATTATTGGGGAGTATTTTGTTGAGAAATCATGAAACAGAACTAAGAATAAAATTGAGAATGAACTATGAATTAAACCACTGACGTGAGAAGCTTTGTTGGATAAATGCAATAAGTGATTCTATTAATGGTTTTGAACTATGGTAAGTATGTGTGACTTAGAAGTTAGAATTTACCACTAAGAGCACAATGGAAGGGGAGAGAAGTAGGGGTGGCAATGGGTAGGGTAAGGTAGGGTTTGGAGCCAACCCTAATCCTACCCGCGGGTTGAGATTTTTTATATAAACTCAATTCTATTCTAATCCTACCCGCTCTTAACCCGCGGGTACCCGACTCTACCCGCAGGTTACAAAAAAGAAACAATATTATTATATAACTTGATGATATCTTTTTTAATTGACTAAGGATTTTTTGTATTTAATGAGAGGTCTTTGGTTCAACATCCACTTAAAACATATCCATATATAGAGTGCGGATTGGTCGGGTAGGATTGAGGTTCAACCCGCACCCTACCCGACCCGCACGAGAACCCTACCCGCATCCTACCTTACCCGCTGCGGATCGGGTTGGCAACCCTACCCGACCGGGTGGGGTCGGGTTGGTATCCGCTGGTAGGGTACATGTTGCCACCCTTAGAGAGAAGTAAAGTTTGTAAAGGAAAGATGTTTGTCATGGTGCTATGGCTTAACTATGTAACTGCACTTGTCTAGTGTCTCAGTTTGTTTTTGCCTCTCCATTGGTAATGGTGGCTCTTGCTGGATACTTAAAGTTCTTGATTTTTCATCCCTGTATGTAACTTACATTGCATCAAGTTTCTTTGAGAGGCTAATAGTTCCTTTTAATTTGTCAATGAGAGTTTTCTATTCTTATGCAAGCTCATTGTTTTGTAAATGGGTTTATGTATGTTCCTCTTTAACCATTTTTTTTTAATTATAATTTTGCATCTGTTTTTTTAATCTGCAGACAAGGACAGCAGGATTTCATACTCTGGGTGTGTATCAATCATTGAAAAGGTTATCAAAGCATGAAGGATTTCTAGGACTATATAAGTAAGACTCAGATTGCACAATATGAATTATTTTTGTTTCTTGTTCTCATTGTATGTCTTGTTAACTTACTGTTCTTATGTGGTGATCTTTAGAGGAAATGGAGCTAGCGTTATCCGGATTGTTCCATATGCAGCCTTGCATTTTATGACATATGAGCGATATAAAAGCTGGATCTTGAGCAATTATCCTATGTTAGGATCAGGTCCTATTGTTGATCTCTTAGCTGGTTCCGCAGCAGGAGGAACTTCAGTAATATGTACATATCCCTTAGATCTTGCCCGCACCAAACTCGCTTATCGGGTAGGGATCTTCTTGAACCATTGTTACATCACTCTGTCCAGATTTAATTGAATTCTATACAATGTTGTACAACTAGGTAAAAGCAATAAGAGCTTTATAGGTTCTACAGTTCTATTATTGTTCATTCTGTCTCATCATTGTTCTTCAATCTTATAGGTGGTAGAGAAAAAAGGCAGTTTCAAAGATGGTGTGAAAGGAGGTCATTCTCAAACTGGTCACAACAGCATTAAAAGTGTTCTTACAAGTGTCTACAGGGAAGGGGGAGTTCGTGGACTTTATAGAGGTGCAGGTATGTTTGGTTCCTGGTGAAGAATTTTGATGCATTTCTTGCTTGCCTTCCAAATGCAATTTGTTAAGGTCATTAGTTGAAATCCACAATTTTCCGTTTCCTTAGGACCAACTATTACTGGAATACTTCCATATGCTGGTTTAAAGTTCTACACGTATGAGACATTGAAATTGCATGTTCCTGAAGAACATCAAAAGTCCATTTTGATGCGCCTCTCTTGCGGAGCCTTAGCTGGGTTATTTGGCCAGACCTTAACATACCCTTTAGATGTTGTTAAGAGACAAATGCAGGTAGTTTACTATAACTTAATATCTCATATACCATTGCCATCCGTTTGTTGGAGACTTAAGACCTTGTTTTTTACTCATCTTGTCATTGTTTGTGCAGGTTGGTAACTTGGAAAATGCAGCTCATGAAAATGCCAGATACCGAAATACATTCCATGGACTAAGAACAATTGTTCAAAACCAAGGGTGGAGACAGTTGTTTGCAGGTGTAAGCATCAACTATATAAGGGTATGCGAGCTTTGACTTTGAGTATTACATTGCCTTTTTTCACATAGTATTATCTGGTATATTTGATCTGAAAGGGTCCATGCTGTGTTTCACAGATTGTTCCTTCAGCTGCAATAAGTTTCACCACATACGACATGATGAAGTCTTGGCTCGGCATACCACCCCAACAGAGGTCTCGATCAGTTTCCACTGGATGATTCATTCCATAATGCTCTATCCCTGACAGCAATGTTACGTTGCCATTTTCTGATTTCTTTACAGGAAACCCTTTTGATTAGTGCTCAAGTTTCCTTCACAATGATGATAGTTGATACACATTAATTCTTTGACCCCAAATGTATAGATTGGTCTGTAATTCACGATGCTATTCAATATAGTAGTAGTTATTACCTTGTGATTTTATATTCTTGGTTATTTTATATCACATATTCACATGCTAATGTGCTGCATGGACAATATTTAAAAAAAAAATAAAAACACATGCACACACATACACAAAATAGTGTTTCCCCATTGAACTTTTGGGTTGCAACAATTGCGGTGGAAAGGTTGGGTGGCACAGTCGGTGTTATTGGATGCCAAAGAAAAGAGAAAAAAGACAATTGAAATTTGAAAGTAAGAAATTAATCATTGACAATGTCTTTTGTAGTTTTGAATAGCGATATCTTTTTTATGGAAAGGTTGGGTGGCACAGTCGGTGTTATTTTTTTTTTCTTCTTTTTGTTTTTAACTTTTTATTTTTCAGGCCTTCAAACGTGAGTTTGCGCCAACTACTTTTTATTAAAAAAAATTATCAATATCTTTTTGTGTAGGATAGTTTAAAGGAATTGGATATTGTAATAATGTCATTTTCTATTAATCATATACTTACATAATTACTTAACATATTCATATAAAAGTTTTTGAAAAGTAAGAATGACAATTGACAAGATCTACTCTTCAATTTCAGTTCTGTATGAACGATATGGTGTATATTAGGTAAGCACAATTAATTCCATTTAAGGGTCTGCCGCTAGCTAATGAGTTGCTGCATGAATAAGGTGAGGTTCAAACTCCTGACACTTACTTAAGTAGACGAGTGAGCTGACCACTCAACCAACTCCAAATGAATATATGTATATGATTAAGTGATACTTCTAAAATAATCCATTAGCGGGATTTATGTTATCCATTTGGGCTGGGCCATTTAGTTTAACTATGATAAGCAAACTGCATTTTGTAATTTGTAGGCCTATAATAAGTTTGTGCAAAAACAAAACACATTCAAAATTGAATTAACAGGATGCAAGATGCGATACACAGCTGACTGAAATTGATATTTTCGATTTCATGCCGCCAATCAAATCATAGATACACTAAAAAATAAAGTCAATTTGGCATTTGATTTGAAGTTGTGTGTTTGTCTTTTGCATTATTATTAAAATAGAAAGGAATTGTCTTTGGATTCTTTGCTACTGAACAGTGTCCTGCCACTGCCATGCGGTTGCGGACATGAATGGCTACACTGTTCTCGAAAAGCATAGAGCATGGAAATTATTTACTAACCATTTTGAATTCCAAATCGCTTATAAAGTAGGAGCCAAATTGAACATTTTTCAGGTTTTTCGAAATATTTTATTTTATTTGTTGAAGTTCACGCTTCTCAGTATCAATAGGAATGCTTCTCATATGACCAAAAGAACAAGGACAAGTTTGTGGGTTATTATATACTAATAATAAACAAAAATATATTAATAGAGTGACGTGACCTCGACATTAGGAAGCTGAATGCCTGAATCTGAATCCACTCGCATCCATTAATGCACCCTCAAAAGGCAAAATTCAAACCGGGATCGTGTAGGTGCACCAGAAGCCACTTGAATTGTCTGAAACGAAACCAATTTTATTTTATCTTTGGATAATTATTAATAAAGACTACATAATTAATAAATATTATTATTTTAAAAATTAGCACTTAATTAATAATAATTTATATTTATGTTTATAAAAATTTATACACAAAATATATAATTTATATATATATATATAAATTAATAAAATTTATTTATTTAATAATTATGCTGACTAATTACTAACTAAATTTACTAACTCATATATCATTACTAATTTGTGTGACGAACTTGAATTGGATGGAGGGGGCCAATGGTGTGGGAAACCCGGAAAAGAAAGCTTTGGTAGCAGAGCAGCATATCTTAACTGCACTGACTCAGTGTTTGTGGCAATCACTTGTCCGTTACCATTTTCGCCAGCTTTCCCTCTTTTCTCTCTCTATTTGTTGGTACAATGGTACAACAACACAACAAAGGCCTCCTGCCTTTTTATGCCCTTTTTTATTTTTTCGTGAAACCTATAAGCATGTGAAACTACTAATTAAGAATTATTATATAATTTAATATATTTAATTAAATTATTATTTAATAAATTTTTATTATATATTAATTTCACATAAAAATAAAGGAAAAAAAACAGCAAAAGAAAGATTTGGTGAATATAAAGAAATAGGACCAAGAGATAAGGAGTTCTGGTGGTGAAATACGAGTGTACAAGAAAAGATAAAGATAAAAAGTGAGTGCTTTAAAGAGTGGTCTTTATGCCGCAATACAGATAATTGAAAAAAATATAAGGCGGCTAAGAAAGAGATAAAAGTGGCTGTAAGTGAAGCAAGAACAAGAGTATATGAGGGTCTCTACCAGTATTTGGGCACGAAAGAAGGAGAAAAATGTATATATAGAATCGCAAAGAGCCGTGAAAGAAGAACGAGAGATTTGGATCAGGTTAAGTGCATAAAGGATAAGGATGGAGAAGTGCTGGCTCAAGAGGAGAAGATTAATGAAAGGTGGAAGAGCTACTTCTACGAGTTATTTAATGAAGAACAGAAGACTCTTCCGAGCCTTGGTCGGTTGTGCACAAGGAAAGAAGATAAAAACTTTGACTACTATCGAAGGATTCGAGAATTCGAGATAAACGAGGCTCTAAAGCAGATGAAAAATGGCAGAGTAGTAGGACCTGATAATATCCCAATTGAGGTTTGGAAGGGCCTTGGAGGAAAAGGCATCAACTGGTTAACCAAGCTTTTTAATGAGATTTTAAGGTCAAAGAAGATGTCTGATGAGTGGAGAAAAAGCACCTTGATACCTATCTACAAGAATAAGGGGGATATACAAAGTTGCGAAAACTATAGAGGGATCAAACTAATGAGTCATACCATGGAGTTATGGGAAAGGGTGTTAGAACGGAGGTTGAGAAAAGAGACACAAGTAACAAAGAACCAATTTGGATTTATACCTGTTAAGAAGGATGATGGAGAGGTATCGTAGTAATAAAAGGGATCTACATATGGTGTTTGTTGATTTGGAAAAAGCGTACGATAGGGTGCCAAGGGAGGCCTTATAGAAAGTTTTAGAAAAGAGGAGAGTGAGAATCGCATATATTCGTGCAATTAAAGACATATATGATGGGGTCACAACTAGTGTGAAAACTTAAGGTGGTATGACAGAAGAATTTTCTATTGGTATATGATTACACCAGGGATCATCCTTAAGTCCATATCTTTTCACATTAGTCTTGGAAGTACTCACAGAGCACATCAAAGAGCTTGTGCCATGGTGCATGCTTTTTGCCGATGATATCGTCCTTATGGGAGAGTCAAGAGAAGACCTAAATAAGAAGTTAGACTTATGGAGAGAAGATCTAGAAGTGTATGATCTGCGCATAAGCCGTAGCAAGATGGAATATATGGAATGTAATTTCAGTCTGAGAAGGGAAAACCCTAATATAGAGGTGAAGATTGGAGAAAATATCCTACAAAAAGTTAAAAGTTTTAAGTATCTTAGGTGCATCATACAGGATAATGGAGAGATTCAGGATGTAAATCATAGGATCCAAGCAGGTGGTCAAAATGGCGGAGTGCATCTGGTTTTATATGCGACAAAAAAAGTGCCTTTGAAATATAAAGGTAAATTCTATCGTACTGCTATAAGATCGGCTATGCTTTATGGTACGGAGTGTTGGGTGGCCAAAGGGGAGCACGAACATAAGTTGAGTGTGGTAGAGATGAAGATATTGAGATGGATGAGTGGGTATACGCGATTGGATAAAATAAGGAACGAAGATATAAAGGAGAGAGTTGGAGTAGCACCCATTGTGGAAAAGATGGTTGAATCACGTCTCAGGTGGTTTAGACATGTGAGAAGAAGACCGACAGAACACCCAGTCAGGAGGGTGGATGAGATGGAAGATGGACAAGGGGTGAAAGGCAGAGGAAGACCTAAGAAGACCATTCATGAGGTGGTCAAACGAGATTTATATGTAAACGGTCTCTCTGTAAACATAATACATGACAAAGCACAATGACATCGTTTGATTCATGTAAGACAAAATTTTGTTGTTGTTGTTGTAATTTCACATAAAAATAACTACACATTTTTTCTATCTTTTCATTTTAATTTAACTATTGAATTTGTAGGAACCTAGGAATATGGTTAGATTAGGATATTACTAATTAGGTAAATGAAAATTGTTGAGATGATTTTATGTGAAAAATTGAAAATAATAAGTAAAATTATATTAATAATTTAATATATTTAATTAAACATTTGATATAATATAGAAAGAATTTAAAGAATCAATACTACTTTAGTTAATTAACTTAAAAATAGTCAATAATTAAAAAAATAAATATGAAGAAAATATCAAAAAGTAAAAAAAAAATCTAAAAAATATAAAACTAATTTAAAATATAAAAAAAATTGAGATTTAGAATTTAAAATTTAAAATAACCAATAGTAATAATGATAAATAAAATTATAGTATAAGCAAAAAGAAAAAGAAATAAAAACTTAAAAGACAATTTAAAAAAAATAATAAATGAATGAATTTATTTCAATAATTATTTATTGACTAAAATTAAAGAAAGTAATATTGTCATTCTTAAATTAATAACGTGGTTTTTTTAATTTTAGTTTTTAATTTTTTTTTAATTATCACCAATTTTTATTTAGGGTAAAAAACGTATATGTGCCAAGGGGTTTAAAATTACCCAAATCAGCCAAACGAAATTCTGATACATCAATCCACCAAAGAACAAATATATGTAATTCGAATTAGTTTTCAACGTAATTCGAATTGATATAACTCGAATTATTTGAAAGAATTGGCAACATGTAATTCGAATCAATATGTAACGAATTATAAAAATTCGAATTAGTAGGGAATCATGCTTTTAAGGTAGTTCGAATTAAGTTGATTTGAATTACTCAATTTTGCAAAGTAGTAGTAATTCGAAACGAGTTCATTCGAATTACGTGGGAGTTGCTTATATAAGGAGTTCGAACCAAGGTCATTCGAATCACTTTTCCATTCTCAAACCCCACCAAATCCCAGAGAAAACGACCCAGAATCGGTCCGAGAAAGAGTGGAGCGGCAAAGTCAGGCAATGGGGGACGATCCGAGAAGGCTATATCGACTGGATGGAGTTGCTCATATCGCCGGGGTGATCAACGACGAGGTTAGTGGTTTTTGATAGTGATTTCTGATATTGGTTTATGTTAGTGGTTTATGATAGCGGTATTGATAGTGGTTTATGTTAGCTGATTTGCATGCAGTTTTATTGGCTGTTTATGTTAGTGGGTTGGGCTAGTGGTATTGCATGCGGTTTCTTCTAGTGGTCTTGTTTGCGGTTTTGATGGTGGTTTATGTAAGCGGTTTATGTTAGCGGTTTAGGGTGATTTATCTTAGCGGTTTATGTTAGCAGTTTAGGGTGGTGGTATTGATGGTGGTTAATTGAGTGGTTTTGCATGTGGTTTTCGTAAGTGGATTTGCGTGTGGATTATGTTAGTGATTTTTTGTACGCGGTTTTAGTATGTGGTTTTGCTAGTGGTTTACCACCATTATTTTGTGCATGTGTTAGCCAGAAAAGGTTTATGTTTGCGGTTTCGTAAGAAATTCTGTTAGTGGTTGACTATATCTGTTATTGCAAGTGGTATATTTTAGTTGTTTACGTTGTGAGTTTTATCTGTTAGTGGTATTGTAAATCGTTTCTAATTATGCGGTCCATGTATTGCGCAGCCCCGGCGTTGCATATCGAGCATGCGGCGACAGCAGGGGATGCGACTGGATGATAGGTACGTTCCGTACTTGCAGATGGCCGGATTATACCATCTTGCGAGACTGAACGACAGATGGTTTAGATTGGACGAGCCCCTTGTGAGTGCCTTTGTGGAGTAGTGGCGTCCGGAGACGCACATGTTCCACATGCCGTTCGGAGAGTGCACGATCACACTTCAGGACGTTGCGTACCAGTTGGGGTTGCCAGTAGATGGACGTTACGTCAATGGTTGCCTGACAGACTTCCATGTATACATAGATGGTGGCAGGCCAGCTTGGCAGTGGTTCCATGAGTTGCTAGGTGTGTTACCTCCCGCGAACCAGATACAGAAGTTTGCAGTGAACTGCACCTGGTTCCAGGAGACTTTTGGAGAGTGCCCCGAAGGGGCGGATGAGGAGACGGTGAGGCGCTTTGCCTGAGCCTATATCATGATGTTGTTGGGCACCCAGCTGTTTGCAGACAAGTCAGGCAATCGTATACACATCAGATGGTTACCGTTTGTGGCTAGGCTTGAGGAGATGGGTGGCTATAGCTGGGGGTCGGCGGCACTAGCATGGTTGTACCGTTTGCATGTGCTGAGTGGCCAACAGACATGTAGTGAAGTTAGCTGGGCCGTTACAATTACTTCAGTTGTGGATCTTTTGGCGTTTTCCTGGTTTTAGGCCTGCTGGGTATGATGCGTTTAGCTGGCCCCTTGCCTCGAGGTACCACTATCGTATTGAACTATTTATCTTTAGTTTATTTATTGTCAATTTCTCATGCAATTTTATGCCTTTTAGAATCATTAATGACCACAGTACCATGTTTAATTTCCTACGCATGTGGTCAGGTTACAATCCTGGGATTAGCGAGAAGGGACCTCGGGTACAGATGGCTCGACTGAAGATCGACTTGTTACAGGCTCGGGATGTAAGTACGCTAATCTCATATGTATAGTTAATGCTTCTTTCAGTTTATACGGTTTAACGAGTTCGTCAAATGGATTTGATTTGCTTTTTTTAGTTTATATGGATGCCCTATAGCACACCCGACGTCCTCCAGGTTGTCCATCCGGAGGTCTTGGAGCCTCGGCATACGATGTTATGGCGGTGTGTGACCTCCCTGATATATTTTGCGGTGGTTGAGTGGCATCAGGTTGATAGAGTGTTACTGCAGTTCGGCGGGGTACAGCCTCCCCCGCATCCCGCCCTGAACATCGACTTCTTGATGTCGAAGGACGAGAGAGGTGGTGACCGTTGGTTCCCGTCCCATTTACAGCATTGGCACCTTCACTGGGAGACACGTGCGGACCACGTGTTACGGTTCGACGTTGTTGCTGACCCGGGACCCTCACATGAGTTCTTGGCCTGGTGGCATCAGCATGGAAAGAGGTTCTTGTTATCTGAGATGTACTTGGGAGATCCGAGAGGTATTCCTATTCCTGTTGAGGCGACACAGAGGGGTGCCGGCCGAGTTCCAGATATGGACCGAGTTGACGACGTTCCTGACAGGCGTCGAGTTGAGAGGAGAGCTCGAGTCGGGACACGTCGTAGCCAGCGTGAGTGGAGATGGCTGGACCAGGCTATGGAGGAGGGTGATGAGGCCGGTAGGGGCGGTGGTCGACGACGAGGGCATGGAGGCAGGAGGAGGGGGGCTGCTCCTAGACATGATATGCCTGGTCGTGGTGATCATGCCGATGGAGGAGGGGCTGCAGTGGGGGGTTTTAGGCCCGCTCATGGCGGACTTGGTGGAGAGTGGTATGGATCTGATATGGGAGATCCATCGAGCCATGCTGACACCGGGCTTGGAGAGGGGCCTCTCGGAGATTACTTCATTGGTGTTCCGACTGATGACCAGACACCTCAGGAGAATACTCCATGGGTGATTCCGGGATCCATGTTTTCAGAGTTTCTTGCCGGTGATGGGATTGACGTGGATTTTGGTGGATCGCATTTCCTAGATGAGATCACCACCATCATGTAGGAGGATGAGGCAGCCCGTCGACGGGGACAGACGTCGGGGACGCAGGCAGCGTTAGATGTCAATCTGAATGAGCCTCCCTCCGTGGGCCCTGTTCAGCATTTCGCCTTAGGTGGGACCCCACCATCCGCACATATTGCTGCGTCACATTTAGTCGCCGGACCATCATCGACCAGACCCACACATGTCCAGTCTAGGGCGCCTGCACAGCCACCCCCGGATGACGAGGAGGACGAGATCGAGGATGAGGAGCCCCTTATCCGGAGAGGTCATAGGGCACGAGTTCCACCCCGTTGTGGCATGGGATCGCACCTCTTTAGATGATTTGTGTATGGTCGTATATGCTATTTCGTGAACTATTTGTTGTATGTTATATCTTTTCGTTATCAGTGTTGTATTTTACTTTGTTAGTTCATCAGATCATGCAGCAGTGAGTTTAACATTGCGTTATTATGTATTAGTCACGGTGCAAACATTTGTATTTTCCAAATGTAATTTATTTCCATAATAGTTAACACATTTAACATACATGTCTTCTACGAGACGGATTTTTCTGCACTGAAAACCTACTAGTTAGCAAACCTAGTACATCTTTTTCTAAAAAAAAAGTACAGATGATAAAACTAATTCCAAGTGGAACACAAAACAAGACATTACTATTTATTTCACCCTGCATGGCTGGGTCCTCCGGTCTGTGGACAACTTCGACGAGTGTGTCCAGGTTGCCTACAGAGGCCACATCTCTTGGGCCGGTTCGGATCTGCCTCATCCATATTGGTTCTTATCCGAGTGGACCGCGAACGACCCTCCCTCGCACGCCTCATATTCGGGTCCGGTATAACGGTCGGCCCGTCATAAGGTGGCCAGAAACCCTCCGGGATTGGAGGTGTGAATCTCATCCGATATACACTGAAAACCGAACTTAGTCGATACACCTGGTGGAGGTATGGTTGCCAAGTAACACGTGAGTAGGCACAGCATGCCAATGCGTGCGGACATGGAAAATGAAGTGCCTGGAAGTAGCCACAATCACATGTCTGCGAAGCTAGTGAGACCCTGTAGCTACCCAGTGAGAACGAACCAGTCGGAGTCGTCTCTACCACTATGTACTCCGAGTTATCCCTGTCATATACAGTCACCGTGAAGCACCTAGCCGTCTTCAGATTGGCCTCGATACACTTTACCAAGTATTGACTGAATTGTTGTTCGGTTCCCAACTGGGCCTTGGCCTCCCTCCCCTTGCGGACAAATAGCTTAGCCAACCTGCCGTATGTGGCCTTCACCAGCGAGCACACAGGGAGGTTCCTAACACTCTTAAGGATTGAGTTCACACACTCAGAGATATTGGTCATCATGTGCCCGAATCTGCGACCCTCATCACAATACTGTGTCCACAATGAATACTCAATCCTGTTCGCCCAGTCGCACATGGCCGGATTCTCAAACCGCAGAATGTCAAACCAGTAATCGAACTCCACTTCGGTCTTTGCATCTGCGGCATTCACAAGAAGCCTCCGAGCGTCTTTGCCCTTGAAGGTGAGGGCGAAATTTGCTGCTACGTGTCGAATGCAGAATGCCCGGTATGCAGCCGGAGGTAGCCATCCCCCATCAGGAGCGTCAAGGGCGGCCTTGATGCCGTTATGCCTGTCCGAAATAACTAGAAGACCTGGCTGCGGTGTGATGTGCTGACGGAGGTGGGAGAGAAAGAAGAACCACGAATCAGCATTCTCACCCTCAACTAGTACAAATGCCACATGGAGTATGTTGGAGTTCCCGTCCTATGCAATTGCGACAAGCAACGTTCCCCCATACTTACCATATAGATGGGTGCCGTCGATACTCACCAACGGCTTGCAATGACAGAATGCCTCGATACAAGGTGTGAACATCCAGAACATCCTATGAAAATAAGCATGAGACTCGTCCAACTGTCCCCCAACTCGAACAGGGCATGTCCGAAGGACTGCTACTGAACCAGGCATGGTCAACTGGACTCCTAACACCCACATAGGGATCTCATTGTACGACTCATCCCAGTCACCCTAGATGACGACAATAGCCTTCTGCTTCGCCATCCAGACCCTCCTGTACGTCGGCTTGAATCCAAAGTGTGCGGCCGTGGCATTTAGGAGCACCTTGATGTTGACGGATGCATCAGCCCTCACCATTGGCATAATGAATGTCGCTATCACATGATAATCCAAACTCCTATGGTTGCTGGAGATAGAGGTGGCGAGACACGTATGCAGTCCGTTGTACTGTTTCACTTCCCAGACTCCCTTGCGCTGCCGGAGACTCAACCGAATCAACCACGTGCACCCATTCCCAAACTCAGAACACTTTTCCACATACCGGCGATAGTCAGACTCAACTACCTTGTACTGTACCCCTCGGTGGATGCTGTAAGTCTTCACACTCAACAAGGCCTCATCTTTATCCTGAAACTGCTGACCAACCTGGAACTCTGTCATACCAGCAGACCCGTCCACATCTCTAACGCCAAATCCAGCAGCCTGCCCAGAAAGCCCATCATGCCTCATGGCATCCAGGTCCAATGATGAAAAATGGGGTGGGTACTGCTGTGTCCCAGAACTAGATCCACCTGCAGCCCCTCTCGGGTCACTCGCTCCAAGATCATCGCCACTGTCGTCAGTAATCAGATCCGGCTCAACATCATCGTCATCTGGATCTTCAAACAATCCGTCTCCAACACCAGCTGGTGTAGAACAATGTACTGAGGTCGGAAGATGTTCCCCTGTACCAACCTCGTCGCCGACATTGCCGCTGAGGTCAACAGCGAACGAAGGGAAGGCGACAGGCTGGGTCGGTGGCTCATATGCAGGGACGGAGGAAGAAGCAACGGCAGGTCTCGAGCTAGAACCGGCCACCACGGCTAAAGTGTGCGTATTCCGGTTCGAACCCCCCGAGCTGGATACCACATCAACCAACTTTGCCAACAGCTCTGGTGTCCTCACCTCGGAAAACTGCCGGCGACAATGATACATGACCTGCAAGTCCTCATCACTCCCGATCGTGAAACGGTCATACTTCACGGTATCTTGGAGCACCGTCGTTGGAATGCGATAGAAAAACTTCTTAACCCTTTTCAGACCATCAAGACCAAGTTTCAGAAGTACAGAGCTAACAAGGTCATCATAGCTCGTCGTAGGCCTCACGATAATACAGAGAGGATCCTTATCGGTGAACTTCACACCGGATCGAGTTTTTCTCTTAATCGATCCTCTGTGGTGAACCAACACTAGAAAACTATCCTCACTAGCCATCTAACCCCTCTATTGAGAGCAACTCACGTACACATCATATATATAGATCTCTGCTTCATAGTAATTCGAATCAAGTGGAAGTAAAGAAATGGAGCCAACGTTAGTGACACTTAACATTATCACTAACGTTGGACCAAGATCATGAGTGGCCACGTTAGAGTCCACGTTAACTTAGTTAACGTGGCCTCTAATGTTAAGAAGAAAGGGGGGAAGCCAACGTTAGTGACACTCAACATTGTCACTAACGTTGGCCAAAGCACATTAAGCCACGTTAACTCCCACGTTAACCTAGTTAACGTGGAAGCTAACGTGAAGAAATAAAGTGGTCGACAACGTTAGTGACACCCAACATTGTCACTAACGTTGGAAGCACACAAGCCCCCAATAAGCCACGTTGACTCCCACGTTAACCTAGTTAACGTGGAAGCTAACGTGAAGAAGGAAGGTGATTGCCAACGTTAGTGACACCCAACATTGTCACTAACGTTGGAAGGAGCCACACATGCCACCATGAGCCACGTTAACTCCCACGTTAACTAAGTTAACGTGGAAGCTAACGTGGATAAGGGAATGATGAGCCAACGTTAGTGACACTCAACTTTGTCACTAACGTTGGAGATGGCTAGCAAGGCCACGTTAGAAGCCACGTTAACCTAGTTAACGTGGACTCTAACGTGGAAAATAGGGGCAATTTGAAACGTTAGTGATAATGGTAAGTGTCACTAACGTTCTCGAAGGATGGCAAGCCTACGTTAAAAGAGCCACGTTAACGAAGTTAACGTGGACTCTAACGTAGGGAAGGGGGAGGCTTCTCAACGTTATTGGGAAAGTTGAGTCCCAATAACGTGTGCGAAGGACATAGTAGAAACGTTAGTGGCAACGTTTGTGCCACTAACGTTGAGGTTAACGTGGCTTTTAACTTTGGTGAGGAACGTTAGTGAAAAAGGTGATTGTCACTAACGTTCTCGAACCCATATTTTCACTGAACGTTAACACCACTAACTTCCTGAGACAAAGTCCATACCCATTTCATACTTTCTCTCTGCAAGTAAAAGTTAAGCCCAATGAAGAAGAGAACTGCTTCAAACTCAAGATCCAAAGGCCCAAGACTCGAAGAATCAACTAGAAGGACAGAAGAGTAGTATATATAGGAGTAGCTTTGAATTATTTGGGAGTTGGAAAATATAGGGAGCCTCTTGGCATAGAACTACTCTCTGTATTTTACTTTCTCTGCACTTCTAGTTTTCATCATGTATTCTCCATCTTTGTTTTCATTTTCCAGAGCTATGAACAACTAAACCCCTTTCATTGGGTTAGGGAGTTCTGTTGTAATTTGATGGATCAATACTAGTTTTCATTATTCTTCTTCTATCTTTTCTCTTGATTTTACTTGAAAGCTTTCGATCTTCATCCAATTGGGTAGTTATCTTGGAAAAGAAGCTATTCATACTTGGATCTCTTCTGAACCTTGAAAGAGGAATGAAGAGATCAAGCTAGAAATGCTTTCTCATGCTGGACTGAATTGGGTTTGGATGGATATGTGACTATAATCCTCTCAACACTTGATTTGGGAAATGCATGTGGTATAATCAGTGACCATACTTCATCTCTTCTCATGAGCAATTGACCAAGGAATTAGCTATTGATCAAGATTTGAGAGATTGAATTACAAGAAATTGTCATTCAATCACTTAAGATTGCCAAGGAGATCAATGAGTGCATTGATTGAGGAAGAGATGAAAATGAGATTGATCCGAAGAATGCAACATCTCCTAAGCCCAATGAACTCCCCATTTCTGATCTTACCCATTCTCTTTAATTTCTGTCATTTACATTTATGAGCAATTTCCCCATTCCCATTTAAGATTCTGCAATTTACTTTTTGCTATTTACATTTCCACCATTTAATTTTCTGCAATTCTCAACTCAATTTCTGATTCGCTCAACTAGAACATTCCTCTAATTAAAGTTGCTTGATCAATCAATCCTTGTGGGATTCGACCTTACTCTATTGTGAGTTTTTACTTGACGACAAATTCGGTACACTTGCCGAAGAAAATTTGTTATGAGACAAGTTTTCCGTGCATCAAGTTTATGGTGCCGTTGCCGGAGATTGATTGTGCATCAACAATGATTAGATTGGAGGATAACTAGATTGAGCATTTTATTTTTGTTTGATTTAAATTTCTGTTTGAGTTATTTACTTCCTGTTTTAGTTAATTTCTTCCCTTCCCCCTACTTTTTCTTTGTTATTTACCATTCATCGCACTAACCCACTAACTGTTTGATATATTGCATCACTCACACTAACAGTAATTCTGATAGATATACTTTCTGCACCTATTCTCTTTGCTTGTACTTGTTGGTTGTATGACAGGGAGAAGAAGCGGGGCTTCAACTTCCTTTGATTCTGAACCTGAGAGAACCTTCGTTAGACTAAGGAGGGAGGCAAAAGACAAACGTGTAGTTGGTGCTAAAGAAGAGGAGGAACACTTTGAGGAATACTTTGAACCAAACATGAAAGAAAACATGGGAAACCATCATGAAGAAGAGGCTCACAACCATGGCAGAGGAGGTCGAGCAAATCATGCTGGGGAGGATAGAAGAGTTTTAGGCTCTTACATCAATCCAAACCCAGGAAACTGTGAAAGTAGCATTCAAAAGCCGACCATCCATGCCAACAATTTTGAACTGAAGCCACAGCTCATCACCCTTGTATAGAACAACTGTTCGTTTGGTGGATTGATGTATCAGAATTTCGTTTGGCTGAATTGGGTAATTTTAAGCCCCCTTGGCACATTTACGTTTTTTACCCCTTTATTTATCATATTAACATTTTTAATATTTTTTGTTATATTTATAAAAATTATAAATACTTTAAAAAAATAAAAAATAACACTAAAAAAATAATGTTATCAACACAAGGGTGACATTATCATCTCCAAAATTAGCTACTTCTATTAAGAGAAAGTCTAAAGAATCAACTCTATATGTAGTCAAACAATGAATGTTTTAAAAATATTAATTTTTAAATTTCAAAAACTAATTTTATGTTGAAAAAAACGCGCGATACAGTTTTGGATCGCAATGTGTAGATTTAGTTTTTTCTCCGCTTTATTAGATTTCTTTTACAGTCTATATACTATATTATTTTAAAATTAATAAAATATTATTTATATATCCATTAAATGAATATTGTAACTTTATTATATAATGTTAAATTAAAATAAAATCAATCATTAAAATAACGAATTTTGCATTAAATTTTAAATTAAGTATGATATATAAGCTGATAAATACTTAAAACCATGCATTGCAAATTTGCAATTGCTTTTTTCTTTTTGGATAATTAGCAAAGTTGTTTTATTAACTCTCATGCGCTAAGAAAGATTATTATTACCAATAGTCACCATCTACGGTCTAAAAGACTTTGGGGGTGGGACCTAAATGGTGAAATTGGCAAAAGGCAAAAAGCGCCAAAGGTGATGGGGAAACGTGATGGTTCCAATGCAAAGGCAAAGGAAGGAATCATCCATTGATAGAGCAATAGCGGGGCCAACAGAGGTAACAACCTCAGTGGCTCCAACATCTAACACCCTTTGTCCGTTGCACGTTTTTTGAATTTCAAAATCTAGTAACCTCCCACTCCCACTACACCACACCACACCACACCACACTCCACTCTCCCCTTTCTCTCTCCAACATTATAGCATTTCAAGTGAAGTAACTTACTTGCTGTAACTCAACTGAACCCAATGGGTGCTTCAGGTAAATGGGTCAAAGCCTTTATCGGCCTCAAGAAGCCCTCCGACAAAGACGAACTACTTCCTGTATGTCCCTTCCCCTTCCTTCCTTCTCTGTTAACTACTTCGTTGATGGTGAAAACTCAGGTGCACTCGACTTCAAGTGAAGTTGATATACGAGAGTCGTCAGATAAATTTTCATCTAAGGACTAACTTCACATGAAGTCGACCACATTGAGTTTTCAACTTCGTTCATTCATCACCTTTCATGTTTCCTTTTCTTTCTTTCTTTCAGGGGAATAATAATAAGACCAAGAAGTGGAGACTATGGAGGACTTCCTCCGGGGACAAAGGCAGCACCCACAAACCAGCCTCCGAATGCTCCGATTCACCACCAGCATCTTCAAAAGCCTTCACGGCTGCCATGGCCGCCGTGGTTCGAGCTCCTCCGAAGGATTTCCGACTGGTCAGGGAAGAATGGGCCGCCATCAGAATCCAAACCGCTTTCCGCGGTTTCTTGGTAATAACATAACTGCATTCTCCAATCCAGATCTGTATGAAAGAAAGCTAAATGGTGTGAATTGAATGCAGGCAAGAAGAGCGTTGAGGGCGTTGAAGGGAGTGGTGAGGCTTCAGGCTCTTGTGAGGGGCAGGCAGGTGAGGAAGCAGGCCGCCGTAACACTGAGGTGCATGCAGGCGTTGGTGCGCGTGCAGGCCAGAGTCCGTGCCCGGCGCGTGAGAATGTCCGTTGAAGGACAAGCTGTTCAGGAAATGCTTAACCAGAGACGCAGCAAAGCTGATATTCTGAAGCAAGCAGAGGAAGGGTGGTGTGATAGCAGAGGAACATTGCAAGATGTTAAAGCCAAAATTCAAATGCGCCAACAAGGTGCATTCAAGAGGGAGAGAGCCATTGCATACTCTCTTGCTCAAAAGGTATCACCTTCTTCATTTTTTCTTCTATGAATAAATTACCATTTCTAGCCATGAAAGATATAGACGCTGACAAGTATATCTGTATAAGAATAAAACGACAATATGGCTTATGTGTGTCAAAAGTATCCTAACAGACTAATTGCTAACCAACGTCTGGGTACTTTTAGCACACGAAGGCCATCTTCCGTGGTTATAATTGTCGTTTTATTCTTATATGGGCACATTTGTCAGCGTCTAATTTATTCTTTCTTCTATTTACATCTTTTTGTTTGGTTAAGATTTAATGTCTCAAAGTTGGTTGTTGTTGGTGTTTTTAGCAATGGAGATCAACACCGAGTTCTAGTTCAAGAACAAACGCTTCCCTTAAGAATCTAGACATTGACAAATCTAACTGGGGTTGGAGTTGGTTGGAACGTTGGATGGCTGCTAAGCCATGGGAGAGTAGATTAATGGAGGAGTCTCAGGCTGAAATCTCGGATAAAACAACACAGCCTGCTAAGAAATTTGTGGACTCGTTTGGTGCAAATTCGAAACCATCAGAACCAAACATGGTGAAAGTCAAGAAGAACAATGTCACAACAAGGGTTTCTGCTAGGCCTCCCCAAATTATTGGACAAGCCACTCGTTCATCTTCAAGTCCAAGTTCTGAATTTCGGTATGACGAGAGTTCTGCATCATCTTCTATGTGCACATCCACAACACCAGTATCTGGTAACACTTGTGATAGAACAGAAGATAGCAGCAGCAGCAATAGGCCAAATTACATGAACTTGACAAAGTCAACAAAGGCAAAGCAAAGAAGTAGTAGCAATCAAGTGTATAATAGAGCTCAGAGGCAACAATCCATGGATGATTTTCAGTTCCTCAAAAGGGTAGGGATTTTGTCTAATTTGGATGCAAAGAGCACTGCTGGTTCTGACCATTCAATCAACTTTTCAAGGCCACTTAACTTGGACAAGAGCTCAGTGAAACCACGGTGAGAGGGAACAATGGAACATATAGCTAGCGTCTTTGTTTTGTACTTGATGGATGCAAACTCAACATCTCTCTGTATTTATCTTTTTTCATTTCTTTTCCAAGAAGTTCAACATCATGTTGTTCGATGCACTTTTAATTGAGTTAGCTAGGGGTAGAACTTGGAAGTAGCTTTTGTGCTTTCGCTACTACAGTTTATGTTAATTCAAGATTCTCTCCATTTGTCCTTGTATCATTGTTTAGTACTTTAGTTGTGTGTGGGTATTGATATCAGAAGCACTTCTTGTCCATCTTTCTGCATATAAAAAGTCTTAAAAATTGTAGTGAGCATCCATTTTCCAAGCCTTAGCAGAATAATGAGGGGAAAGTATTTTATAACAAAGTACTTGTGACCAATTATTTCACAGGTGGTTGGTTTACATAGTTGGTCTATAATATAAAATTGTATTGCATTTTGGTTCAGTTCATCCTCAATTCTCCTGTTTGGTCTCTAATCTTGAGAATTATTATGTATTATCAGATAACTAATCAATGTTTCGTTTTACAACTCGGACCTTGACACCATTCTTGAAATTGAGAACAAGACCATAGTCGAGTTCTAAGGGGATTTCCATGTCAGGTGAGTGGCGAAACACGTATCTGCGGTATAAATGAATCAATGTAAGCTTGACCTCTTGTTGAGCATATTGCTTGCCAATGCAAATCCGGGGACCAATTCCAAATGGAATAAAAGCATAGGGATGCCTTCTTTTCATTTCTTCACAATTTGGGTCAAACCTCTCTGGTTTGAACTTCTCTGGCTCCGGAAAGCTTTTTGGGTCTTTTGATAGAGCTCCGAGGGCTAACCACACCCAGGTCCCCTGCATAACCAGAAAAAAGTATGATTATATTCTATTAAGAACATGTCAAAACATGAAAGTATGATCAAGCAATGATATCTTGTGTTGTTACCTTGGGAAGAAGGTAACCTCCAATCTCTACATCAGTTGATGCTTCCCTTGCAATTAATGGGGATGCCATGTAATACCTCATTGACTCATTAATCACCTGCACAAAACATCCAAAAGGGTATATGATTTATTGAATATCATATCTTATTTGGTTGTCCCTTGCAACTTGAAGTTACATTTGTAGTTAAAGTGAGTTTGACCTGGTCAAGATAAGGAAACTTTTCCTTAAGATCCTGAGGAGTGGGAATCTTGTCCTTTGGACCGAAAGCATCAATCTCTTGAAGAAGCTTTTTCTCAACGTGAGGATGCCCAGCAACCAAGTATACAATGGAAGACATGGTAAAGGATGTGGTAGTTGACCCTGCAAGAAGCTGTTCATATGTAAGAGCGCTTATGTAGTCTGGTGTGAGGTAGTTCTGTTTTCTTTCTCTTCCACTCAGCACAATTGACAAGAAATCCTTTGAACTTCTTCCCTTCTCTTCCATTCTCTTCTCTATAATCCTATCTATACGGCCGCTTAGACTACGATTACCACGCTCAATTTTCCAGTCCATGGTGCCAGGTATCCTCTTGAGAATCTGCCTGCAGGGTTCCTGAAGAATTGGGAGAATCAGACCAATTATGATGGATAAGGAACCGGACAAGTCCATCTTGAGGTGTGTGGTGTTGAAGATATGTTGGTTGATGAATTGTGACACTTCATCTTCGCCATCTTCGGCATCATTCTTGGTGGAATGAGGCTTGGAGAGGCCGAAGTTGACACCAAAGGATGCTTGGCCAACAACATCGGTTGCTAATCTGAGAGAGAAGTTAGAGAAGTTGATGTCTTCTTGTGCTTCTGCATGGGAATCAAGAATCTGGGTTGCTGGTTCTATGAATGACTGCATTGTTGGCACCATACTTGATATGAATGACGTGTGGAAGAAGGAAGTTACAGTGCTTCTCATAGTAGACCATTGTTCACCCCTGAAAATAAATGAAGTGAAGTGAAGAAACAAATTAGAAAAGAATAGAAAGAGTCAAAGAGCAAGGAAGGTCATTAGAATATGCAAACAAACTTGGTGAAGAAGAGACCCCTTTGGTGAATAGGGGCAGCAGAAACAGGGGAGGGCATGCTTCTGTTTGGAATTTCTTTAGCCTTTCTTGTTCCAACCTCTCTACACAGCTCTGGATCTGCGATTATTATTAGTGGTTGTCTTCCCATATGAAATCTGCATCATAATAAAGACTCAGTTTCATTACTTATCTAGTTATATTGCAGTATATCTTTAGTTAATTCTTCTTTTTTTTGTTCCCCCTCTCTTCTAGTTTATGTTTTTTATGTTTATTTTATATTTATTATTCTTAAAAATTATACTCTCATATTTTTATATCTTTGGTTATAAAAATAATATTTCTTTACGGCACTAATATAAATATGATTATAAATAGAAATTTAGTATCTAGTATATTAAATTACTACTATATCAACACCCACTAATGAAAGCTGTGATTTGATGTTAAAAGTTGATGATCTCTTTTTAAGAAGAAAAAGATTGGCAAGTAGTAGCAAGTAGGGGTGAGCACGGATAGCGGGTATCCGATTATCCGTCTGAATTCGAACCGAACTAATTAAATTGGTTCTGAAATTAACGGTTAATCGGATCCAATCCGAATCAAACTGATGACTTTTGTTAATGATTGGTTCGGGTATCGATTTTGGGGGTGCGAAACCCGAACCTCATCATATATTAATTAAATAAAAAAATAAAAAAATATATATAACTTTTTTATTAGACAATGATTATTCATTATTAATATGTTTGGATTTTAATGAGTTTAGTTTTTAATGTATTTGGTGTTTAGCATGTTTGGATTATTTCTATTGATGTTACATGTTTATTGTACTTGTTGAATTTTTAAGATAAAAATTTGGGTTTTTTTTTTTTTTATGAATTTCAAAATCATCAAATACCCAATTACCCGAACCGAACCAATCCGTTTTTAATCAGTTTGGTTTGGTTCAGATACATGTACAAAAAAATGCAAATTCGAACCAAACCGAACTAATTATATTTTGATCGGTTCGATTTTAATTTTCCTATAAATCCGAATCAAATCGACCGTGCCCACCCTAATAGCAAGAGTAGAGAGGTACTGAAACCCTCGTTGACTAATATGATAATAGAGGTAATAAGAACATGAAAGACACCTAAAGTCCTATGTCTATCTTTGTTGACTTAGGCATAAATCATTTTAGCTGAAAGGACCGCTACATCACGCGCTGGGCCCTCTCTTCACTTGTGCTAAAGCTAATTGTGCTTTTGTGATTTGCATTCTACAATGATCAATTAATCACGTTTCTTAATTCATTCTAGCTAGTTCCTTCACACCCACCTATCAGATCCCAAGGTCAAACCTTAATTTGGATAACCCATATTATCATCATCATTGTTATTACAAGATTGATGATATCTCATCTTCTTCCTTCTTCAATCAAACACAAGATCATAAAAAGGGATATTACAATTTATTGAGTACGAGAGTAATTAAATTAAAGAAACCTGTAGATTGGGCCATATTGCTTGGCAAGGAGAGTGAACAAATCAGGACCATACTTAGCCATGAGATGAAGATGTCCTACCAGAGGCCATGTTGGTGGGCCTGGAACCTGCCTTACCTTCCAATATGGCCCATACAAATAGGCCAGCAACCCTCCCATGATCGCCACCACAGTGAATAATATTGCTGTTAATGAAGAAGAATTACTGTCTATTGGGAACAACCATTCCAAATCCATGGTTTCGTTAAGAGGGGTATGGTACTACTACTCTTTGTCTTAGCTTCGTTGGTAGTATGGTACTCTCCTCGTAGATTCAGTCTTGCTTATATAATAATAAGGGTCTTGGGAATATTGTGATTTGTGAATAGTGTACTTAATATATGCTCATGGGCCATGGTGTTTTTGTCCATACATAGAGAACGAATATATGGGATCGGATACCCCCACCTCTGTACCCAATTATCCATTTTGTTGTTTTTTCTTTTCCTTAAGTAAGATTTTGGTCAAAAGATATAAGTTGAAAATTTTTTTATTTCTATTTTTTTTTATATAAAATCATTCCTAAATATAACTTAGTTTTAAAATCTTTATTTTAGGAATCAAAATAGTACGGAGGTGGCAATGAAAGCAGAGACAAAGGTAGATCATAGACAATTATTTCTTCTGTCTTTTCTCTTTTTTCTTCTTTCCTTCTCCTTTTGGAAGAGAAGAAACACTCTCTTTTTTTTATTTTTATTTTTATTTTTTATTTTATAATTTTTTTGTTATGGGTATTTTGGTCCAAAATTTTAATATTTAAGTAAAAAGGACGATTTTAAAACTTGGATTTAGATTTTAGGGGCAATTTTATATGTAAAAAAAAGGTTGGAAATAAAAAAATTTTTGACATATGCCTTAAGAACCAAAATCGTACTTAACACTTTTTTTTTATTGTGAATCAAGTCAATTTATACGTATTAAAAAAAAGTTAAATTGAACCAAGTTAGGTTGGTCTAGCGGTTAGTGTAAGATTCTGAATTTTTTAAAATCAAATAATAAATTATTTGTAATTTATTATATTTATTTATTATTTTATTTTCCGAAAGTTATTTTTACCAAAAATAATTAATTCAAAGTTACGATACTTTGAGTTTAAAATTAATTAGGATTTATATACTTTCCATAATAATTGGGTATTTTTTTTATTTAAAATTTAAAATTTAAATAATAAAAAAATAATGAGAATTTTATATGGTTTAGTTTGAATATTGAGATTTTAAATTTTATTTTATGAATAAAAAATTAATTAGTTTATCTCTAATTTTAAATTAGAGTATTTATTTGAAAATAATTTGTAAGTTGATAAATAAATAGTATTCTCAAAAGTAATTATATTGAACTATATATTTGATTTTCAATTATTATTTTACATAACTCTTTGTGTCTAGTCAACGAACTATAACTCAAATGGCATAGTCTCCAAAAAAAATGGCATAGTCTCCCCATACTCACTTAGAGGTTGCGGGTTCGAGTCTCTCTATCTTTGATAAAAAAAATAAAAAAACTCTTTTTATCTAATTCTAAAAACCCTAACCCTAACCCTACCGTCAAAGGCAGTCATTGTCAGTTGAGAACGCCGCCTAAGAGCTCAAAAAGAGAGAGACAGAACGCGGCATAGGAGAGAAGAAGGGGGTGCTTTGTCGCCATTGGGTCCGCCGTGGAGGGAAATGAGATAGAAGAGGAGCCATTTGCAACTGTCGCTACTGTAGGTCACGTCGTCTTTATTTTGGTCACCGGGTATGGCGCTGTCGTCGTTGGAACCATTGCTGGAGCTACTGCTATTCTGTTCCATAATTCCTCCTTAGTTACAGTAAGTATTCTTATTTCGAAATCCTTGCCGTTAGTGTTCTATTATAAATTATTGAGTATTTTGTGATGGTAATATCTTAGGGTTGAGTTACCGTAGTTGCATGTTGCATTTGTGGTTGTCGTTGTTGCGGGGAGTCCTTGGAACTGCTAGAACTGCAACTATAAGCTGTGTTCGATGATGTTGCTGTCACAGAAACGGTCGAAATTGCTGCCGCTGCTACGAAATGAGAATAAAAGGGAGCTTGTCACGTAGTTGAGTCATGATTGAGGTAGGGGCTTTTCTTAAACCTATTTTTATTTTCAGGAATTGTTATAAATCAATATCGATATGAAAAATATATTTTTGTGATTATGTGAGTCTTATGGATTAAATGAAACTGTTTTGGATAAATGAAACTGGCTAAGTGATTTCAGATTTTTAAGCAATACAATTAAATGAGAAGTTGGATTGTTTATGGTTATGAACTGTGATTGGTTTTCTGATTGTTGGAAAATGATTTGTTGCTGGAATTCTTAATCATGTTTGATTGGTACATGTTGAGAAACTGTTTGATTTGGATGGAATTCTTGAAGGGTGAAAAAACCTGAGTTGTAGGGGAGATTTTACTAAAATTTCTATAGGAGTTTGAGTGAAACTGAATAATAAGAATAAAAACCGGTGTTATTTTCAAAAAAAAAAAAAAATAGAGACATTGTTTTAAAGTTTTATTTAGTTAATTTTGATTAAAGAATTGTGTTTTAAGAAGTTTTAGTGAATTTAAAGTATTTGAATCTCATTGGTGAAATAGAATGATTTTCGAGTCTTTTTGAAAAAAGTCTTAAACTTAAAAATAAAGTTAAAATTAGTTTTGTAAACTTGTTTTGAAATATAAATATTGTGGGAATGGTAGTTCGCCTCACCCATGGTAAAAATGATAATTTTATCTCACTCATGGTTCGAGGATAAAATCGAAGATAATTATTCTTAGGAAAAGTCTAGGAGGTCAGCAACTTTTGTGTTTTCTGGCCAACACTTAACCATCAAAACAAAAGTGAGTGATTTCTCATTATTAGATGTAATCTCACATCATTAAAAACACTATTGATGACTAATTAATGGTCACCAAACACTAAAATTACTGATGCCTAACATTCCTCTTAAAGGAATCTCTATTATTGGTTAAAAGAATACCATTCTGACATTTTTCCATTCCATTCTCCCTAGATAGTCCCAATGCAATGCATTGGGATCACTCTTCGTCTATATATAAGTATATAACAACTGAAAAATCAGAAGGTTTTTCTTAAGCTATTCCACAACAAAATAACAAATGGTTAATTATACTGTTAAATTATTTCTCAAATATAACGTGAGCCATTTATGCATATAGCACTATTCCCTGTTTTATCCCCTTGGACATTTGGTTTCTGAAGTCTATCCATAATGTAATTTACTTGGAAAATGACATCAAAATAGGATCGTGTTTCTTCTCCTTTCCAGACTCCAATATAATGATTCGCGACTTTTGTGATTTGATGTTGGTGGAAATAATATATACCTTTTCCAGTATAATTCCATTCAAGTTCCTTGTAGTAATTAGCTGTGGTTAAATTCTAGAAGTTATCATTAAGACATGAATCTTAAGTGAAATTTCTATTTTCGTTCTTCATGAATATAGCTGTTGATTTATATGTTTTGCCATGTATAATCATATTACCTGGAATTTTTTAAATAAACATTTTAATTTTTTTTTATATTTGAACACAATTTATATTTTTTATTCTATTATTTATTTCATTTACCATTATATTCTATCTATACTGAAAATAAGATGAGACACAAATTTTAAACAAATAAAATAGATACATCCGTAATACATGAGAGTTAGAACATCTTCAATGCATAGTTTTAATTTCATTTTATTTTGGTCCTACAAGATGTTACGTAAATATTTGTAAGACCATATATCATAAAATCTGATTTGAAACTCAATATGATATTTGTCTTCCAATGTTTAATCTCATTTCAATAACAACATTACAATAATATTACGATGTTTATTTAATAGATTATACAAGTGATAGCATTTTATTGATATTTCTTTAAAATAATACAGTATCTCCTTTTTAATATAATATCATTTTAAAGATGATATCTAATGCAAATTTTAATTTTAAATAATTTTAATTACTGTAAAAATCAAAACCAATACCTAAAATTAATCACACTGAAGTTGCTCTTAAGATACTCAAATATCTCGTTTACATAATTAATTCGTTTACACTGTAAACGAGATCTAATTGGCATAATTTGTTACAATTTAAATAGTATTTATTTAATTTTTATTTATCAATTTAATTAAATTTTATCCAAAAATATAATTTGTTATGATTTAGATCTATTTAATAAATAAAAAATTGATATTTATTACTGTTTAAATTAAATTATAATACTATAAATAAAAAATATTTATAATTAATTTATTTATATTATAAATGAGATAAATAATAAGACACGAAAATATAAATTATCTAAATTTTATTTATACTAAAAAATAAAATATTTATTTAAAAAATCCTCATATTACCTTTATGGGAATGGCAAGAATTAAAGGGTTATTTTAACACATGTGACACTAATATTATATAACTAATAAAATTTATTATTTTTAACTAACACTCGATTAATACTTTAAAAGTGATGTCTCTGGTGATAGTAAAAGTTGGATGGCTAAAGTGGCCAAACTAAAAAAAGTAGAGAACCAATAAGAGTTTGATAAGTTGCAGAAATTGACCAGGAAAAAGTATTATTTGACCCACTATTCAAGATAAGTCAGATAACAATAAAAGATAAATTTGTTAGAACATTAAACAAAAAGTATTAATTACTTAAGAGTAAAATATCATTTTTGTCCCAACGTTTGGGGTAAGTTCTATTTGTGTTCCTAACGTTTAAATTGTTCTATTTGTATCCCTAACGTTTATAAAAGTGATTCAATGTTATCCTACTATCAATTATACTAACAAATCAGATTATATTTTCAATTATTCTCATTTGAATGTATTCATTCTCAATTAGGTCTCACTTGGATGTGTTCGATTTTAATATTATACCCACTATTTGTATTTAGATTTAATTATGTCCCTAGAAAAGTGAATTATGTAAATGTTGTAGGAATTAGTTTCAACTTTTAATGAGCTATTTTTCGGAGTAGATTATCGATTCTATCCCAGATATTTGTATTCTAATTTCAAGAAGAAATTTTTAAAACTCAAACTAAAGTGTTCATGATGTGTAATTGACGGCAGGATAACATTGAATCACTTTTACAAACGTTAGGGATACAAATAGAACGATTTAAACGTTAGAGACACAAATAAAATTTACCCCAAACATTAAGGACAAAAACGATAGTTTACTCATTACTTAATTAAAATGGGATCATAGAGAAGAAATTGTAAAATCACAACCTTCTAACTCAATAAGATTGGACAAGTAGAAAGCATGCAAGTAATAGAAGAAGAAATGCAATATTGCAATACTTCAGAGAGAGAGACCCAAATAATAATGCAACAATCATTTTGGTGCAATTTTGAATATGGCCTTTTTTATGGTACCTAAATTTTATTTTAAAAATAAAAGAATAAGCTCTATTATTTCCTATTTTTATATTTAGATAATTTAGACAAAAAATTGTAGGCATTAAAGAATCTCTCTCTAATCAACTACCGCACTTTAATCACCCTCAGCTTTTTTTTTATAAGGAATCACCCTCAACTTTAACTTGGACACTGCCAGATTTAATTTTCTTGCACGTGTCAATGTTTTACTCTTAGCTCAAACTCATGCTATCTTTAGCCATAAAAATTAGGAGCACTCTACTATACAGATTGAAGTGGTATAGAAAAAGAATATAAATTCTTTTTATAGTTATTTTTTATTATTTTATTGTTATTCAAAATATAGATCATACCTTTATTAATCTCTCTTTCATCCTATTAAAGAAAAAATCTATAAACTTACATTTTTACCATATAATTCACCTAAAAATTAATGTCACTATAGAATTGGCCTAATCTAAACTCTAAATACTATTTAAATTTTAAAATTTATATTCTACTAATATAAAAATAAAGTATTGAGTAAGTATTAATTAATAAAATAAATAACCATTTATACCCATGAAAGATGAAAATGCTGACATATGTATTCACATTAAATCGAAACTAAACTTGTACTCACACAAGATGCCCTCCGTGTGACAAAAGTACCCTGTCTTTGGAGGGTTAGAGTGCCACGTAGGGTACTTTTGTCACACGGAAGGCATCTTGCATGGGTACAAGTTTAGTTTCAAACTAGTATGGATACATATATCAGTATTTTCATCTTTTATAGATACAAATGGTCATTTATTCTTAATTAATATCCATATAAATGGTTAATTTCTTAATATTTTTTTAGAGATATATATGGTCATTCATATACTTTGTTAGAAAGATAAGAGAGAGCATTAGTGAAAAGGTTCGTGCATATGCAAGTTGTATATTTAAATTGTGTAGAATAATTATAATATACAAGAATATTTATAGGTGTTAAGAGAATCAAAATAATAAAAATCTAATATCCCATAATAAATATCTAAATATACCAAATAATTCTAATAAATGTTAGTTGATTCTAATATATTTTAACATCTCCCTCAAACAAAATAAGAAAAAACTGCAAAAACTGATAGAACGGGAACAGACGGAACTGTTGAAAAGAAGCAAAGACAAAACTGTCGAAAGAAAATATAGATGGAATTGTCGGAAGAAAGTGCAGACAGAACTACAACAAAAATACAGACAGAATTGCAAGAAGAGTGACAAACTGTTGAAAAAAATGCCGAATAGGATGACGAATTATCGGAGCGAACTGTCTAAAGGATGATGAACTATTAGAAAGCTGGTGAACTGCCAAAAAGCACGGTGTAAACAGAAGAGAGCGGGCATGGAACTTCCAAATGAGACGGAGAGGAACAAGTGATCTTTGTGATGAGGTAGCATCAAAACAGTGACAACAAAAAAGGAAAAAGACATGGAGAAAAAGTGTGAAAAAGAAACAAACACGATGCTTTCTCACCGAAGGAAAATAACTTATCATCTTCAAAAAGGATATAATGACTCTGATACCATGTTAGAAATGTGAGAGAGAGCAGTAGAAAAAAGATTTGTATGTATGCAAGTTGCATATTTAAATTGTGTAGAATGATAAAATATACAAGGATATTTATAGGTGCTAAAAAAATTAAAATAATAAAAATTTAGTATCCTATAATAAATATTTGGGATAAGTACTATTTTGGTACCTAAAAATCGTTTCTAACCTTATTTTAAATTTAAAATCGTCCCCAATGTTTCATTTAGTATTAAAATCGTCCTATTGAATAAAATAAATTTTTAAAAGACAACAATACTCCTAACTGCACTACCGTTTGTTTTGTATTTCCCACCACCACCGTTCATTCTGCATTCTCCACTACCGCCACCCCCTTATTTTCACTATCAGTCATTTCTTTCCACAACAACAATAACAACAGAACATATATTCAAATTCAAGAATCTACTATCAACAATAACATAACATTCAAATCAACAATAACACAGCATTTAATATTCAAAAAATATTCAAATGACATAATGGTGGTGCTGCTGCCACCACTGTCAAAAGAAGAGAAAATGCAGAGGGGGAGAGAGAGAGTTCGAAATCGTCAATCAGAGAGAGAGAGAAAGAGAAAAAGAGACTTAGAGAGAAGGAAGCCTCGTCGCGCCTGGCCTTCGCTGTTGCGACTCATCGTCGCTCTTGCAGCGCTGCGATTTACTGTCGCCCTCGTAGCGCCGCGCCTGACCCTCACCCTCCTCATGTTCCTCGTCGTTGTCAGGGAGGTGATGGTGGTGGTGGTGGTCGTATTCCTCGCGTTTTCCAATTTCGGATCTCCCTTTTCTTGGTTTCAGATCTCCCTTTCGTCCCTTCTCTGGCAACCATTTCGAAAACCAACGACAGCAGTTACGACGCGAGCTCTCTCTCTTCTTTCAATGGTGGTGACAGTGGGATCGAGTGCCGCTGTCGCCGTTGAAGAATAGCAGTTTAAGAAGAAGAAGAAGAAAAAGAAGAAGAAGGTGTATTTGAGTAAAAGAGATGAAGATAAGTAAGAGAGATGATAGAATAGGATTAATGGGATGGAATAAGGGTAAAATGGTCAAAAAGATAATTTTAAAAATAATTTTATTTTTGGAGATGATTTTAAATCCAAAATAAAATTAAGAGCGATTTTAATTTTGACCCTAAATTTTAGGGACTAAAACAATACTTACTCCTAAATATTTAAATATACTAAATAAATCTAATTAATACTAATTAATTCTACCGTACCTTTTAAGACAAACTTTCGGTAATCCAAGTTCATCATAAATTTCATATTGAAGTAATTTCAGTTTTAGTTTATTTTGTGTCATATGAAAAATATGAACCATATTATATATATATATTAAAATAAGTTATTAAAATGAATTATTAATATAAAATACATATTAAAATATAAATACATATTAAAAATAAATTAAACTATATATATTTATATATAAATATATTACTGCTATTTTAATATATAAATAAAATTTTTAAAAAAATAATTAATTAACCTATCTCTCTTTTGAATAACTATTTTTTTGAGGGGAAAATAATTCTGTCATTTTTCTATTGACCTCTTTTTCTCATCAAAATAAGAAAAAAATACAACCGACGTTATCTTATACTATCACCTTAATTATTTGTTTATTTATATTTTATACAGGATCTGTAAAATTATATTTTTAATTTAAATACATAAAAAAAGAGAAAGTATAACAAAAGTTAACTTTTAGTTAATCAATGTTAACTAATTTTAATTTTCTAAATTACTCTATATAAAAAGAGTTATTCAAGATTATAATAAATAAATAATTGTGAAAGACTTACATCGATGATATAATTCAATCGACTGAATCAAATTAATTCATTCTCAGTTTCTTACTTAATCTAGTCAAATTTAATAAAGATTTTATATAAATATATGTAGATATAACAAATAATAAATAGCTGAAATTAAAAATTCATCGTCAATGAAAAAAAATTAACATTATATACACATATAGATTAACGAACTCCTTGCAATAGGAGTGAACATGATTCGATCCGACTTAAAGATTCGATTCAGATTCGAACACTCTAAAAATTAATTTGGTACAATTTTATTGAATTTAAGGTTGGATAAAAATTTAAAAAATAGACAAATTTGACTTCACCTTATTCCATGTACATTTTAAGAGAATTAGAAAAGTTATATATATATTTTAAATGAATTCCAATATTATGTTATATTAATTATAAGTTTATTGTTTTATTTTTAATTATATTTGTTGAACTAGAAAATAGATAAAAAAATATAAAATTAAAATTTATGGACATTCAAATTCAAATATAAATATCAATTTTTCAGTAATAAGTATGTTTTTTTTAATATATAAATAAATGTATAATAATTTTATGACATAAAATTGATCAAAATTCAGACTTTATCGGTCTAAATCCGATTTTAGCGTGATCCGAAAATAGAGTAATTTCACCGAACCTAAAATTAGATAAAAATCTTAAAAATAGACTCAATTATTATTTAAGATCGGATCTAAACTAAGACCAACTTGACTTCCCCCTCACTCTGTATACACCCCTACCTCGTAATGTAATATAATCAATGGTGAGTTCTATAGTTTAGAAAGAAAAAAATTTCTACACCTATAGATATGTGTTGGCTGATTGGAGAGCTTGACAAGTGTTTAGAGAAAAAGACAAAGTCTGTACTCCTTGCAAAAATGATATAAAAAACTCTTTTTTTGGCATAGAGTTTAGGTGAGTAATTATTTTCATTATGACTAATTATGTTGACATAATAATAGACTTCATCATAAATTGGATTTCTTTTTTATTATTGTTCGAAAAATAACGACTTAGTAGTTGTGATTTATTATACTAAAAAAAATCACAAATTGCTAAACCAATAAAAGAAACACATGTATCAAGTATTAACCATTTAATCCAATTTTATTTTTATTTACAAAATATATAGTAAATTAGTTTATATGGCAATATTGTTTAAAAATAAACGGTTGCATCATATATCTAATAAAAAAATATTTGTGTCTTAAGTTTTATATTATTAAATTGTCTTAGAAGTATGTTTACCGTCACAAAATTTATTGTATATAACGTACAATATAATAAGTGATATTTTTTATTGTTAACTATTAATTTAATTAAACGTATTTAGTGAATTTAAATGCTAGCAAAAATTAGTATAATTTATTTTATTTTAATAATAAAAAGATCATTCAGTATGCATTGCTCATAATATATAAAAAAAAAATTAATTACAAATGGATATTGTTAGTATGACAAATTATGTAATATGTGAGTCGTATTTGTGGAATACATTACAATTGTATTTTGGCTTACAATATAATATAATGAATATGTCTTTTATTTGAAGCTTATTTATTCTATTGGTTTCTATAGTTTTACGAAATTTTTAATTAAGTCTTTATATTTTTTTTAATTGAGTCTTTACTCCAAAATTTTTTTTAATTGAGTTCCTAACTTCCTATACTTTATTTTTCCTTTTATTGGATTCTTACACCAAATTTTTTTTTTAGTTGGGTCCCTATACAATTAAACCAATTACTGTTAAGAATGACCTAATTAAAAAAAAATTTAGTGTAGAGACCAAATTAAAATATATATATATAAAGACCTAATTAAAAATTTTGTAAAACTATAAAAACCAACAAAATAGTTAAACTTTTATTTGGATTTAACAAAATTTACTATAATAGTAATAACAATAATAAATATGGATTAAAAATAAAAATAATAAGTTAGTTTATTAAAAGATTAGGATGATTCAAAGTTCAAACAAAATAAAATATATAAACTGAAGCCTTTTTTTTGTAGTTGTTAAAGATCGATAAAAAAAATAATTTTGTGGTGAGGTTTATCATCATCTTACTAAATTTAATTTTAATTAGTATAATTAGTCAATCAAAATTTTGAACTAACCACTTTCAGAAAAAATAAGATCCTTGTACTTCTTCTGCAAAGAGTTCAGATTTTGTCTCCCTCTAAATACTTGTCAAACTCTCCAATAAACTAACTGATGTGCGGAAAACGATTCGACACAAAACTCACCGGCAAGTGCACCGAGTCGCATCAAGTAATAATAACTCACGGGAGTGAGGTCGATCCCACAGGGATTGAAGGATTGAGCAATTTTAGTTTAGTGGTTGATTTAGTCAAGCGAATCAAGATTTGGTTGAGAGATTTGTGATTTGCATAATTTAAATTGCATGAAATTAAAGAGAACTGAAATTTAAAGTGCTGAATCTTAAAGAGCAAGAAATTAAAGAGCAGAAGCTTAGAACGCAAGAAATGTAAATTGCAGAATCTTAGAGTGCAAGAAATGTAAATGGCTTGAATTGTAAAGGGAATTGGGAATTGGATTTGCAGAAATTAAACGAGGAAAAGTAAAATTCAACAAACAGAAGAGTAGAAGATAACTTGAATTGAATCGGATCTAAAACGAAATTGTAAATGGACTTGAAAAGCATTAAACAGAGAATCGAAAATGAGAAATCCAGATCTCAGGACTCAAGAGACTAGATAACCAAGTCTAGATCTCAATGCCTTCCTAGATCCCACAAGAGCAATTGCAAAGGAAATGTAAATTGCAGAGAAAGTAGAAGAAGAAGCAATTAACAGAAACTGAAATTCAATTGTGCAGTAAGTAAATAGAGAGATCTCAGGATGAGATTGAAACAGAATTCCTTCAATTCTCCAACCCAAGATCCAAGCAAGAAAAGTAAAGAGTATTCAAGCAAGAACAAGGAAGAAGAGAGATTAATTCTCCTCCCCAAATTCTCTTGAATTAAAACAACAATGCCAAAATGTAAAAGTGAGCTCTCTACAAACTACCAAATCCAAACCGAAAAGAAAAGCTCCCTTAGAAACTTAAATCCTAATCTATTTATACACTTTCTTCAAATGGTCTTCAAGCTTTGAATTAGGCCTTTGCTCTTGATGGAATTGGGTTGATAGAGGCCTTGGTTGATTGCTCTTGGAGTTGGAAAGAGAACCGAAGTGAACCGGGTTGGGAATTATGAAAGCTTGAGTAAAAGTTTGAGTAAAAGTTTGAGGCAAACTTTTACTCAAACTTTTTACATCAGCAACCCCATTCTTGCTGCTACCAACGTTTGAGCTAAAGTTTGGGGTCAAACTTTTGCTCAAACGTTGGCCCCCTTATGCACACTCATGGCGCCAACGTTTGCCAAAAAGTTTGAGGCAAACGTTGGCGCAAACTTTTTGTCTCCAGGGTGTGTTGTTGATGGCGCCAACGTTTGCCAAAAAGTTTGAGGCAAACGTTGGCGCAAAATTTTTCTCTCCAGGGTGTTGATTTGTGATGCCAACGTTTGCCAAAAAGTTTGAGGCAAACGTTGGCTCAAGCTTTTTGTTCCCTGGTGTGTTTTCACTTATCCGAAAGTTTGAGCTAAAGTTTGAGGCAAACTTTTACTCAAACTTTTTGTTTTCTTTTGCTCCTAGCCATTCCTTCTTGCTTCAACCTTTCTCCAAACTTTCTTCACCTATCATTAATCAACCAAACACATCAAAGCTATGCTCAAAATCATGAGTTTGTCATTCTTTCATAATATGTGGCAATTATAGCATAAATCCTCATGAAATTGCATTAATTCATCTATGGTTGATTGAATCAAAGGAAACATGGAAATCTACCCAATTGGCTTGCTTATGTCTCAAGAAAGTGCATAAATCAATTGAAAACAAAAGAAAAAGGCTAGTGAAACTAGGCTAAGATGACTTGTCATCACTAACACATATCTATAGGTGAAAGAAATTCTTTCTACACCATAGAACTCACCATAATCAATAGTAGAAGATAACTTAATTCTTTTGTTCTGTTATGATCGAATAATAGAATGTCTACTTGTACATGGTTATAGCAAGGAAGAAAAAATATCACACTACGTTACAACATATTCTTTGGGGAGAACAAATATCACACTATGTTACAACATTTGTTTGTGTAGATTTAAGAATTAAAGAGAATTAAATTTATCTTTACTTTTACCAAATTAAATATTGTATTCATTTTTGGCATATAATTTATTCTTTAAATTTAAATCTAATCATTTTTCTGAATTTATAAATATTGTTTGACAATTTTTATAAATAAAATCTTTTTTCTTTTGTTTAGAAGAAAACAAAAAAACTAAGTCTAACAATACCAATCATATCTGCAGATATCTAAATCTTTTAAATAGAGTTGATAACACGACTTGCTGCAAAATAGAAAGTAGAATAGGTTGAGTTGCGAATATAATAAAATTTTGGTTTATGACCAATTCTTTCTCATCTATTTGCACCCTTGATTTATTAGTGTATCTTGTTAAAAAATTATTATACATTTATTGACGGTAAAGGAGATGGAACACACATTCTCTCTTTGTCTCAACTCTTCAAGCTAATGAGAGAACCACTTTAATTCGTATTATATTATTATAACACTCTCTTATTGTTTTTAAATGCTACTTGATATAAACTAATATATAACAAATTACACTTTGACAAATTGATAATTATGTTTGTAATTTTAATATGGACTAGATTATGATTTTATTATTTTTAATTTTAATATAAAATTAATTTTTTTTATATTACTAATATATATATATATATATATATATATATATATATATATATATATATATATTACCCAATCATTTTGGTAATCATATTCAACTAAATCAATAATAGTTTAAAAATTAAAAATTTAAATTTTAGTTAAAAAATAAAAATAAAATAATTTAATTATAAAATAACTTATTTGGAGGTTTGAAACTCTAAATCATAATGGATTAAATTTTAAGGAGATCTTAAATTTGTATATAGTATTAAAATAATATCTAAAGTCTATCGTACTCATTATTAATTGAATAATATTACACATCCAAATCTTTTTATGATTAAAATTTAACCAAATTAAATAATAAGACTTAAAATAATACTAAATATAACTAATTTTTGTTATGTTAGACCAACTTAGTTAGACTTAACTACAAAAAAATACTTCAATATGTAGCGTCATTCTTATCAATTATTCAATCCTAAGGGAAACTACTCTTTATTTATTTATTTTATTTTTTGTTTGACTTTTTTATTTTTTTTATATCAACAAGGGAAATGAACTCTTGTTTTCGGTCAAGGGAAAGGAACTTGCATCAGCTTAAGCGACAAAAGCCAATGGGCTATGGTTTAACAAATTTTTGTTTTTTTGGTCAGACAAACTTTTGGTCTTTGTTATGCTCAACCCGAAGCCAGAGTATATATCACCTGAAAGAATCATGGGCCTTCTTTTATTTTAGGGTCTCTAGGAAAACAGATGGAAGAAATGCTCAACGTAATAAATGGTCTAACCTCACTCTTACATACTGTTTCAAGCTCTATGTTGGGCCCCAATACAATAGAAAAAAAACACATCACAAACAAGATTGGATTTACAGGATTGAAATCGGTCGTCTAATGACTAATGGCTTATTTATTACAGGATTGGATTTACATTACACCATGTCATAGGCAAAGAAATGTTAACTAATGTTGAACTGTACAATAATCAAGAATAATTGAGGATAATAATCCAGCAGACTAAATATTACTTTTCATTTTCGTCTCCCAATCTCCATCACAATTCACTTGAAATTATCTTCTTCTCACGTCGCCTGCAAAAAGCACAATCTAGTTACAGTCTCAAACACGGAAATTGAAATTGAATTTAAGAACAATTAGCTAGATGAACGAAATATTTGAGATATTCACAGACACTTAGCAAGTTTGAATTAATAGAAGGATACAGAACAAAGAGCACAATATTATGTGTTGGCCTCTTTCAACAACTACCAAGCCTTCCCCTTGCTGCACACAAAAACGACATCATGCATCTCTTCATCAATCAATCAATTAATGAATGAAACCATTATCAATAACTATCTACAGAAAAATAATTGAAGGCATACCACCACCACCAACATGTTAATTTTGCAATGGGAAACTAGTTGCATGCAGAGGCCAATCTAGACAACAAATAATACCACTACAAATAATTCTACAACCACTTATTTTTATGGATTAGAGGCAAGAAAACCCATATGATCCACAAGTTTCTGCAAGTCTTCAGACCAATCACCAGTGTTTGTTGCAGCCAAATCTTCAAGATTTTGGTGCGGGTAATCACCAATCACAACTTCATCCTCCGGATTCCCACCAACTAAATCCTCACTAAGCAAATCTTCCCATATATTCTCACTGGTAGCAGCAGCAGCAGTAGTAGTAGTCTCCTTCATTTCACTGCTTGATTCATTATCGCAAGCACTTGACAAAAGTGTCTCCAATTCCTCTTGCTCTTCTCCAACAGCAACAGGATCCAATTGCAGATTCTCCACACTTGCGGTAGCAGTTATTCTCCTCTTCCTGCTCATCTCAAAACCCTGTAATTCTCTGTTCTGAAGAGAAAGGTTATGAATGAAAGATTGGTTGTGGAGTGCTTTGGCCAGGAAAGTCATCATCTGAGTTTGTTTCTTCTCTGTGACTTGCAACCTTGACTCCATTGAACAAATCCGCTCCCTCGAGTTGTGCTGTTGCTGCCTCAGCTTCACGATCTCCGCCATTAACACCGTCCTATCCCTTCTCAGCCTCTCTATTTCACCTTCCAAACCAAACTCACCTAACTCAACACAACTTCCTCCTCCTCCTCCTTCTCCGTGCTGGATCATGTTCGTTGACGACTGCGTCACATTCCTCCTCCTCTTTATCGTCCTCAACAAATGCTTCTGCCCTGCCAAGAAACCCTCGTTCGCAAATTCCCATCGATCAGGATCCACTTTCCTAAACCCCTGCATCCATTAGAGTCAGACACACAAAACAAAAGAAAGAATCAAAGAATCGCTGAATCGAAGAGAATAGAAATGGCGAAAGGGACTTACGTAAGTGTTGAGTTGGCGAACGAAGCTGGAGAAGTTGTTGTGCTTGAAGTAACGAGGCAAGATTGTGGTGGAGAATCTGTGCGAGTCCCACACAACGAAGCTGTTGCGAGCTCTGCTCCAAGAAACAATGGAGTCGGTGGAAGGATCCTCCACCACTTCGAAGGTCTTCGTCAGAAACGGTGGTGGTCCCACATCGTGCAACCCTTCCATGGGTTGCGGTGACACGCTTGATGAAGAAGATGAACCACCTGGTCCGCTCCCACACAAAACCACAGTCTCCTCTTCCTCCTTCACTCTCATTCTTCCCGCCATTTAATTTACCTGCTTCTGTAACCGTTTCTTGATTTATTTAAAGGTTGTTAGTGGGATTCAGTTCAGTTAGTGAATTCGTTGGGGTTTCTAGTTTGGCAAATAAGCTACTTAAGGCGGTGGAGGAGGTAGGAAGATTCTAGAAAGGAAAGGGAACTAGGGAAGTTGGTAGTAGTGTTTAGTTTCTTCGGAAGATTGTAAGAACTTTCTGCCAGGTGTCACTCTCCAGTGAGCAACAGATATTTAGCCAAAAGTTCTGGAAAGTTCTCAAGTAATTCGCACCACCTGACCACCATCTACTCCAAAATTAAGAGTGACGCGTGTAGGCGCTTTTTTTTATATGAAAGTAAAAGTGGTAATATATCTTAATATTGTAATTTTTGGTATTTTTTAATAGTGTGAAAGATACATAAATTGTTCGATTTTTATATTTTAAATTTTTTAATTTTTTTAATAGAAATTTTTCGGTCTGATTTTTGTTCTTTCACAAATTTCTCCGTCTGATTTTTGTACTTTTCACAAATTAAACGATCTGATTTTTATTTATCTAATTAAACGATTTCACAACTGAGAATAACACTCTGTCAAATACAAAATCTGGACGCGTGTGACCAAAAATGAATGTGGGTTACTTACGTGCTTTTGTGCTGATTTTGACTAGTTAGCGTTTTCGCTTTCTTGAATTTGGTTTTGGAATTTGTGACTTGTCAAGAATTTAGTCCACACAAGAAGAAAAATATCTTGGGATGGCTTTAAACCTTTTTCGAGGTTCATGTACGACTCAAATATTTTAAGATACAGCATATATACGACTTTAACAAATCTAATCCGCTTCACAACATTTGTCCTTATAAAAGTGGAACACACGTCTCGCATAATTTGGTGTTCAAAAAGGCAAAACACATGCCCATGTCTGTCTCAGATTGCTGAACACTAGATCAATAGGAATTTTATTTTGTGCAAGTAATTATATATAGGGAAGAAAATTCACTTGTGGCTTGTGAATGACTTGGTCCAACTTCCAACCGAGTGATAGGGTACGTAGCTAGACCAACCACTAATTTGAGAAGGGCTTACTTTGTAGTAAATACCCATTCTTTTTTTTTTTAAGAAATAAGATAAAAGAGTTGGATTTCATTACACAAAAGTCCAAGTACAAGAAGCTAATAACTTGGCAAGACAGCAGTGCGCAAGAATCCAACAAATTAAGGTGGATGTTGCTTGGGGCTCTGCCGAAAAAGATCCTCGTGATCCTGATATGCTGTCTCATTTTCAAAAAAAAAAAAAAAAAAACACGTGTACTGATGTAATGATGTTTGACTTGTTAAAGGGATGTTTGGTTTTATGAATAATGGTTTAGAGGGTTAATAGTTAAATTAGTCTCTTAGAAATGAAATATTTTTAAAATTTGTTTTTAAAATATTTTTTTTAATTAAATTGGTCTTTTAAAGATTATAAATTAATAATATTTATCTTTTCATAATTCTATTAACAATTTTTGTTAATAATTGATGTGGTAGAATATTAACTAATAACATACATAATATTTAATATGTCAAATTGAACGTTGGCCAAATATGCTTACAAAAATATATCAATTTAGTCATTAGGTTATTGTTGGTCGAATATTTTTTGGACCGACTAAATCGATTAAATGATTGAATCAAGGATAGGAGAATCGATGACAAGGGTTTTGATTCATTCGAAGTTGTCGAAGGATGAAGTCAACAGATTGAAAGATCGATATCGAGGGCAAACTATGTGAAAGTGGCAGTTACTTAGGTTTGCATTTGACGGGAACAATTACCTTGTGATTGTTTAGAAATGACATTTGGCAGCGTAGAAATGGTCAAACTAACCTATAAATAGACAAGACTTGGAAGGAATAAGGGTTGGAATTCTTCTTCAAAAAACACTCTTGCATTCTCATATCTCCAGCAATTTTCTGAGTTTGCTTAGAGCTTCATTTTCTTTAGGGTTCCTTCTATGTTTTTACATTTCTTTTACCTTTTTCCTGCAAATTTACTTTCATTTTGCAAAGTTTTCTTTCTTTTACTCTTTTAATGTTTCTGCATTGTATTTGAATTCAAATTCTTTTGATCATGTCGAAGGCGTTTTATTGCTTGTTTTAAATTTAAAGTCATTTACCTTGTTTTCTGTATTCTTTACATTCTAGAACCTTTTTAATTTTACTTTTCATTTTAAGTTCTTTCTTTCCTTGTTTGTCCAAAAACCGAAATCTTTGGTACACAATTGAAAACTAGTACTCATAAAGAGGAGTAGGTTTCGCTCCCAGATAGTAGATATCGAACCAACTACGATTTACTAAAAATTGGCATAACAAAATGCCACGCCCGATGGGACAGTTTTAAAAAAAATTGTGCCAAAAGATTTTTTTTGTTAATGATTTAGTTTATAAAACTTCGGAGTGGAAGGGTTATAAATATGGCCGATGAGATTTTGAATACTAATGTTGAGTCTTCTACAAATGATAACGTTCCTATAGTAGTTGCACAAACTTCTGCAGAATTGATGTCACATACAAAGGGTAATATTTAGAACTCAGGTAATGGGTTTGGGGATAATGCGACGGTTAATAATCCTCCCGTTGGGAATAATGGCCGTACCCACGCCCACAAATTTCTTCAACGCAATTGCAACTGCCAGTAACTGCAGGTTGGCCTCTTTTTGGCCTTCCTCCTGGTTATACCCCACCTATGAGTGGTTTTGTGCCTCTAATTAGGTTTGGTAGTGCATCAGGAGCGGTTAATAATCAACCACCCCTATACCATCCTGAGATTGTTCATGATTGTCAGGTGAGATCAACATCGAATAATCTTAGTTCGATGGCTGCGTTTCGACAGCATATTGATGAGAGTCATCATGATCTAATCAATTTGTTGACCCAACAGATGACGACAATTTATGATGGATGATTGTGAGACAAAATTCGAGCGTTTGGCTAGGCAAGTTGAACGAATTGCTCGGATTGTCGATTATGATTAAGGTGATAATCAAAATATAGAGGTAAACCCTGAAGATGTAAGGAATAATCCTAGAGATATGAATGATAATGTGAATCTCGATGAGAATATCCCTCATATAGTTCGACGCGATCAGAATGTTGATGATGTGTTGGCTATGATCCGTGTTAATCAACGAGGTGAACGTTATCAAGTAACTAGGATCATTGAAGACGTTCTTAATAGGATCGGTATCAATGTGGGTTTTATGAATTTGACCATATTTTTTTTCTACATTCCCTGTTGTTGTGCAAATGGCAGAGGTGCCAAAGAGTGTGAAAACCCCAAGATAATAACAAAATTTGTAGAAAAAGTTGGAGAATCCATTACTGAGAATATTGCTCGATACATGATCGAGTTAAATAATTTAGCAAATGATGAAAATTTAAAAATAAAATTTTTTCCTTCTTCTTTAACGAAGAATGCTTTTACTTGGTTTTCAAATTTAAGACCTAATTCAATTGTTACTTGGGAATAGTTGGAAGGTGCTTTTCATGCTCAGTTGTATAGGGGTGAATTGAATGTAACAATTACTGATCTTGTGGCTTTGAAGCATGATGATGGTGAGTCAATTAATGACTTCATGATTCGATTTAACAATGTTCGAAGTCGATGTTATGTTTTCTCTTCTTGAAAGTGAGGTAGTAAAATTAGCAACTATATGGGTTTAGAATTTTATATGCGTCAAAAGTTACTAAATGTACACATACTTGATCTAGCCATTTAGCTGAAAAAGTTCGACAAGTAGAAATTCTTCAGAAAAAAAAAGAAGTGTTTAAAAGTGAAAGAAAGTATAAAAATAAACCTTTTGTTCGAAAAGAAAAGGTTTCATACATTGAAATGGGGCCTTCAAGTGAAGAATTCGATTTCAAATTTCCTGAAGTTGATTTGGCTGAATTAAAGAAATGATCACCTTATGTTTGTTCTTTGCTTAAGAAAATTGTAAATGTTGATATATCTAGTGATTCAAAATATAAGAGTGAAAAAAAAGTATAGTTTTAATATTTCAAAATTGGAACAGATATTTAATGTGTTACTTAAAGATAAACAATTGGTTTTACCAGAAAGCAAGACATTGCTTTCGATTAAAGATTTGAAAGGAAAACCTTATTGCAAATTTCATCAAGCAACTAGCCATCCGATTAATAATTGTGTCCGTTTTGGGGATTTGAACCAAGACGCCATTATGGAAGGAAGGCTAAAGTTCGATGATAGCAAAAAGAAGATGTAGTTCGATGATGGCAAAAAGGAGATGAAGGTCGATACTGATCCCTTCGATGCTGGAGCAAATTTTGCTAAACCTTATTTTTTAGGCATAAACATGGCTGGCGTTATATCGTATGAGTTTGATTCAGCTTAAGGGGATTTTAAAGGAAATGTTCGACTAGTGTACCTTGGGTTAGGCGAAGGATTGTTGGAATTTCTGATGCATCATAAATTAAAAGATTGAGATGTATCCTTATGTCCTCGATGCAATGTTGTATTTGATGTTGAAGCTGCAACTATTTTCGAAAAGGAAAGAATGAAAAAGGAATTGGCACACAAAGAGGAGCAGGTTTATCAGAGGCATTCGTCTCGACGACAGGAGGGGCAAAGTTCTTGAAATCCTCAAGAGAATTTTTTCACCTTCCCTTGCTCGGTCGCAAGCATTAGGAGTCCAATGAATTAGGAATTTCCATGAGTTTCGTGATCGAGAAGTACAACAGTATTGACAGTGCCAATCACAAAGAGGTTATCAAGGATTTAATCGGGGTCATTACCCGTATCCTCAAGGAAAGGCAAGAGAAAATCAAGGAGGAAGATATTTTCGCCGAATGTCATATGAGAAACCATCGATTTCTATGGATAAGGGGCCAACACCTTCTATCCACACAAGAGTGGTTTTTCCATCTGATGGAGAAACTTGTCCTAAGGGAATACCTCCTCCAGCAAAGGTTGATAAAGGAAAATCTGTTGAAGTTGCTCCTGTCAAATCTTATAAGAAGGATGTTGACCTCGATGAAGAGTATTTTGACGAGGGTAATGAGGAAATGGTTAGCACGATCTCCATTATTCTTACAGAGTATTTGGGAGAATATGAAGAAAATCCAAATGAGGATTATGACTTAGAAGATGAGGAAGCTTTTGCTTTCATCTGTGAAGACGAAGAGTTGGGTTGCTTTAAAAGGCCCATGGAAAAGCAAAAGTCACACCTTTAACCCCTACATATTAGCACCCTTATGAGTGGCATATGTGTCAGTAAGGTGTTGGTCGACGGGGGTGCATCGATTAGTTTGTTGCTAGAAAAGATCCTGACCACGGTGGGGAAGCATTACGATGATTTGATTTCCACTAATATCTCGGTAACAGACTATAGTGGTGTGTTGACACCTGCAAAAGGTTGGTGACTCTCCAAGTTCATGTTGGTTCTTCATCTCGAATAATTGTTTTTGTGGTAATTTCTTCAAAGACTAGTTATAATGCCTTATTTGGCCGTGATTGGATCCATGGTGTTGGGAATGTACCTTCAACTATGCAACAAAGCATTCGTCTTTGGACTGATGAAGGAAAATCTGAAGTGATAAAGACAGATGCAAGTCTTTATGTTGAGCAAATACACGTCGATTTCAAAGTTTATAATGATAATCTGAAACTTCTTAATGTTGACAAGATGCTTAATTACTACAACTGTGAAGGCTGCTTTTTAACTTCAGAGGGACTTAATATGAAGTTTCAACACCCAAAGCTCGACTATACTCCTACATGGTGGGCGTAATTGTTTTCATGCTAGGTAGTTCGATCATGTTTTGACATGGCTAATGATCAGGATGTGTTGAACTATTTAATTTCTTTAAAGATTATCTAAGTAGTTTTGATTCTGCAGCATGTTTTTCTTTTTCTAGTAATGATTCTTCTGATAAAGTTGAGTCAAATAGGGATTTTAATTCTACAAGTTTATTCCTAGTGTAGTTTCGATTCCCAAAGTTGAATCTGGTAGTAGTTTATATTCTGTAGCATGTATTTCCATTCATAGGACTAGTGTTATTAGCCAGTCTTGCGTCAATGTATTCTAAGATTCTTGATTTGTAAGTAACTTCATTGCTAATTTGGCTGATGATATTAATAAAGTTTATTTTTCTTCATCTGAATCAGTTGATCTTTTCTTTTTTTTTTTTGTCGTATTTATGATCTCGAACTTTTGGATTTTGAAAAAACTTCAAAATGATGATCAAGTCAAAAAGGGATTCGAATCCCAAGATCCACTAGAAATTAACTTGGGACTGGATGTTGATTTCAAACCTACTTATATTTGTAAAAATATTAATGAGCAATTTTGAGCAAGTCTAATTAGTCTTTGTTTGGGATTATGTCTGAGTACAAAGATTGTTTTGTTTGGAATTATGATGAAATGCCTGATCTCGATCCTTCTTTGGTGGAACACTAATTGTCACTAAAACCGTTTTCTCGATTAGTAAAACAGGCACCTCGACGTTTTACTCTTGAAATCAATCTCAAAATTAAAGAAGAGATTAAATGATTAATTAAATCAAAGTTTATTCGAACAGTCCTTTATATTGATTGGGTGTCGAATATTGTGCCAGTAATGAAAAGAATGGGAAATTGCATGTTTACATTAACTTTCGAGATTTGAATAATATTATTCCTAAAGATGAATATTTCATGCCTGTAGTAGACATATTAATCGATTCTGCAGCTGGTAACGAGCTTCTAAGTTTCATTATTCTGGTTATAATAAGATTTTTATAGCTAAGGACAATGTATCGAAAACAGCTTTTCTATCTCCAGGTGCCTTAGGAACTTACGAGTGGGTAATGATACCTTTTGGTTTAAAGAATGATGGGGCAACATACCAACGTGCTATGAATACTATTTTTCATGAACATATTGAAAAATTTATGGAAGTATATATCGATGATGTGATGGTGAAATCAAGTTCGATGGATCAACATCTTGATTACTTATGCCAGGCTTTTAAGACAATGCGCGTAAAAGGTTTAAAGATGAATCATTTAAAATGTACATTTGGAGTTTCTGCAAGAAACTTTTTAGAAATTGTTGTTTAAAAGAAAGGAATTTCTATCGATCAAAATAAAGCGAAAGCAATTCTGGAACTACCACCTTCGACATAAAAGAAAGAAGTTTAATTTTTTCTGGGAAAAGTTAATTTCTTACGACAGTTTATTTCGAATTTGTCTGGTCGAACTCGTGTCTTTTCTCCTTTGGTCAAACTTAAAGATGAGTCCCAATGTGTGTGGACAAGTGAACATCAAGTAGCATTTGATTCCATCAAAGAATATTTGTCGAAGGCGCCAGTAATGGCTATAGTCCGTCCTTGTGAACCTCTGAAATTATACGTTGTAGCCTCGATAAACACAATTGGATATATGTTGGCTCAAGATGATGAAGAAGAACATGAAAGATCAATTTATTCTCTAAGTCGGGTGTTGTCTGATATCGAGACAAGATATTCTCTGATTGGAAAATTGTGTCTTTCTCTTTATTATGCTTGTACAAAGTTAAAGTGCTATATGATTGCAAACACTATAAAAGTAATTACACAAACTCAATTGGTAAAATACATGTTATCTTATCTAATATTAAGGGGTCAATTAGGAAAATAGATGCTTGCCTTCACAGAGTTCGATTTACAGTATGTCCCAATCAAGGCTGTAAAAGGACAAGTCATTGCAGATTTTTTAGTTGATCGACCAAATAATCTTAATGATTAGGGAGCATATATTGTCGATATCGATGTTGAACCTTGGAAATTATATTTTGATGGGTCGAAACATAAAGATGGTGATGATGTTAGCATTTTGATCATATCCCCAAAAGGGATTCCATCAAAATTTTTGTTCGATTTAAAATATCCATATTTGAATAATGTAGCCGAATATGAGGTTTTAATATTGGCATTGAAAATTTTAATTAACTAGGGGGCATTGAATGTCTAGATCTTAGGGGATTTTCAAATGGTTTTAAAACAGTTGTCGAAAGAGTTCAAGTGTACACAAACGAAAGACTGCAAAACTATTTGTCGATAGCATGGGAGCTATTGGTATAATTTCAAAAAGTATCATTAGTTCATATTTGGTGCGCAAAATTGAACTCGCACAACTTCATCGGCAAGTGCACCGGGTCGTCCAAGTAATACCTCAAGTGAGTGAGGGTCGATCCTACGAGGATTGTTGGATTGAGCAAGCAATGGTTATCCTGCAGATCTTAGTCAGGCAAATAGAAAGATAGTGGTTGTTGTTGTAGGCACATAAAACAAAATAGTAAAGAAAACAATAAAGAATTGATGTAGAAACAATAATGAGAAATCAGTTAAGGCTTTGGAGATGCTTTATCTTTTCGGATTAATACTTCTTACTGACTACTTTAGCAATGAATGATTCATTCTATGGCAAAGCTGTAAATGATTAACGCCATTGATCGTGGTTAATTAATCTCCTCTAATCCACATCAAACACCGTTGTCAATGGTCATTTAATATGAACGAGGATGAAGCTCACGCAATTCACTCTCCCTTGATCCTACTTAAAGTGCCATAAACAAGGTCACATCTTTTGGATCGGAGAATGAAGCTCAATATTCTAGCCTTAGCGCCACAGAAACCTCAATTACCCATAATTAACGAGATTATATGTCACATATCCCAATTAGTCCAGATAACTTGTTGGTTTAGGAGATGTATTCTCAAGCTATAGCTCAATACTATCCGGGTTAGGACTCGCAAGAACTCATGTAGAATAAGGAGTCATACTCTCGTTCCACCTCAGACTTGTTTAGATGAATTGATGAACGATAATACATCATAGAATGGAATCAAACATATATTAAAATAGATAATTAATAATATTAATCCATAGGACAAGCAGAGCTCCTAACCTTAACCTAGGAGGTTTAGTTGCTCATAATTTACAGAGAAAATAGAGAAGATCCGTCTGTTAGTGTCTGATCCTCCCCTCCCGGAGGCGTGATCCTCAGGAGGAAGGAAGTCCCTTATTTATAGTAAAACTTCTAAGACTAAACCTAAAAGATATTATTTTTAATTTAAAAATTACAAAAAGAAAATAAGAAAAGCCTAAAGAGTGCTAAAATTCACTTTGGGGCCCACTTGGTGAGTGTTTGGGCTGATGCCTGGCGTTCAACTCAGGTTTTGGGCATTCAACTTGGAGACGAGGGTGAGCTCGCTGGTTTCTGCTCCCTGACTGGCGTTGAACGCCAGTTTTGGGCATTCAATTTGGGAGGTTGGTCTTTCTTGGGCGTTGAACTCCAGATGTGGACATTCAACGCCAATTGTGGGCAGTGTTTCTGGAAGAGAAGTATAGAATATTATATATTGCTGGAAAGCTCTAGAAGTTAGCTTTCCAAGCCATTGAGACCGCGTCAATTGGACCTCTATAGCTCAAGATATGCTCATTCGAATGCACGGAGGTCAGAATTGACAGCATCTGCTATCCTTTCTTCGTCTCTGAACAAGATTCTGCCAAATTCATCCAAAAATCTCCTAAAATCATAGAAAAAATACAAAAACTCAAAGTAGTATCCAAAAGATGAATTTTGCACTAAAACATACTAAAACTTAATAAAATATAACTAAAAACACTATGAAAATGCTATGAAAAAGGGTATAAGATATTCACTTATCACAACACCAAACTTAAACTGTTGCTTGTCCTCAAGCAACCAAAAACAAGATAGGACTAACGGGAAGAGAAAAATACATTAGGTTTTCAGAGTTGTCAATGAAGCTCAGTTCTAATTACTGAATGGGACTATTCGCTCTTTATTTCTAAATAGCTTTGGCATCTCACTTTCCTTTGGAGCTCAGAAATATTGGCATCCCTTGGAACTAGAATCTGGATGATATTATTGATTCTCTTCTTTTTTATTTTTCTTGATTCTTGAACACAGTTTTTTCTTTTGGTGCTTTGCACCTTTTGAGCCTAGCCGTGACTCTAAACTTTTTGTTTTCAAGTATTACCACCTGATACATAAGCGCCACAAGCACTTAACTGGGGGAACCCCTTGGATTCAAATTTAGCTTTGCTTAAACTCCCAGACAATGGTGCTCAGAGTTCTTAAGCGTACTCTTTATTGCATTGGATCACAACTTTAAATGTTCATTCTCAAGATTTTCTTGACACCTTCGCACCACAAGCATATAGTTAGGGATAGCAACTTATTTGAGCTTTTTTTAGGCCAATTTTGACCCTCCTAACCATTGATGCTCAAAGCCTTGGACCCTTGTTCTTTTGATTTTTCCTTTTCTCTTCTCTTTTTTTTTTCTTTTTATATTACTGCTTTTTTCGCTTCAAGAATCAATCTTTTTGATATTTCAGAGAACCAATAATACTTCTCTAAATTCATTGTTCTTCAAGAGCCAATATGCTCAACTCTAATATTAATTATGCACAGTTAGTTCATACATTCAAAAAATAAAAGTATGGCCACCACTTTGAGATAAATAGAACAACTTATAATATACAACTCAAAATCTCATGCATTTTACTACTTCTTTTTCAAAAATTTTCTTTTTAAGCTTAGTGGGTAATTCATGAGACATCTTTAACCATAAAAATTTTGAAAATAAACTAATAAAGCAAAATCCTAAGACTGATCATGCAAAATCTAGAATAGAAAACAAAAAGTAGAATAAAATATTGAAAAATAAAAAGACAGGGGGAATGAAACTCAACTACCTCAATGCTGATGGTTGTTCAGGCTGTGCTCTTTTGTGAAGTTGATTCACTTTCCTTTGGTGCCATTAATGATAATATACACCTAGAGCTCACTCTACAACACTAAACTTAAAAAGTTCGCTTGTCCCCAAGCAAAGAAAACTTGGTCCTTTCTGTTCCCTTATGGCCGTTGAACGCCCAAGCTCTCTTCTCCCTTCTGGCGTTGAACGCCAGTAAGGGGCACCCTTCAGGGTGTTCTGTTTCTCTCCTACGTGTTCCTGTTTCTGTTTTAATGGCTGCACATGATCACAAACGTTAGAAAAACTAAGAAAACTATGAAAAACAATAGAAAATAAAATAATATGATATCAAACTAAAGTAACATAAAGAAAATAGAAAAGAAAAAAATACTATATGATACTCATGGTTGAGTTGCCTCCCAACAAGCGCTTCTTTAATGTCATTAGCTTGACACTTGATTGCTGAATTTTCTTCCTCTTCTTCCAGTTGGTTAAAAGAAATTACTCCAAGGGGAAAGAGGAGGAGATTAGTGCCCTCAAATTTGAATTCCTCTTAACAAGTTTTCTTTTTTTGTTTTTAGCTTGATTCTCCTTGCTTGTTAGGGTAGGGGTTAGATTCCTTCTTGCTGACCTTTTTCTTTTCATGGATATCCTCTTTTGTGCCTTGGTCACAATCCTCTTTTCAGTGGTTTCCTTGATGATTTTCACCACTCTGAATTCAGGACTTTCACTTGTTACATAGGCCTCTGTTTCTTGCTCTTGCACTTCTAACTCTTATTCTTTTTCAGAGAGTAAGCCCTTCATAAGTGCAGTAGAGAAAGGTCATCGCTCCGAAACCTCAACAAAAAGAATATTGATTTGCAGCTTCTTAGAGACTTCCAAGAACTGTGAGTGCTGCTCATCCTAGGTCTCCTTTCGCTCTTTTTGAGGATGTGACACTTCAGGCTCTTTTCCCACAAGAGGGGCGTGTAATAGTGTGCTTTCAGCCTTTTCTTGAGCTTTTTCTTCTTTTAGTTCCTCAACAGTGTGTACCACCTTAGGCTTAGCCTCCTTGGTCATGATGAGGGTCTTACACTCTTCTCTTAGATTCACCTTTGTGTAACTTAGGGGGAGTGTTAGGAGGTCTCTGAAGTTTTTGACGGTATAGCAATTTGGCTCTGTACTCTGGAGCCTTGGGTAATGCAGGAAGAGTGTCCAGAGTGACTAAAAAGGGATTGTTGGGGTACTTAGGGGGAATGTCTTTTGAATTGATGTTTATTGCCCCCTTCTCTGGGCATTCAACATCCACCTTACTCCCTCCTGGGCGTTCAACTTCAGCCCTGCCCCCTCCTGGGCATTCAACTTCCTCTTTGCTTGAGTGATTCCTCCCCCCTTGATTAAAAGTCTGAGAATAAGGGGCATCGTAGGGATTTTTGGAGGAATTTTTTATGTAATTAACCTGCTCAGGTATCCACTGGCCATAGTTATGAATTTCACCTTGAGAGAAGTTACCACTTATATCACAAGGAGTGTCTGGAGGAGTACTATAAGTGCGTTCTGAGCGAGGATCGTATCTACATTCATCACTTCTTGAGCTTCCTTCCTAATTGGAGTACCCTTGGATGAGTATAAGTACTGGTTATTGGTAACCATCTCAATGAGCTCATCTGCCTCTTCGGGTGTCTTTTACATGTGCAGAGAACCACCTGCAAAGTGATCCAATGACGTCTTGGCCATCTCAGAGAGACTGTCATAAAAGATGTCTATCTTGACCCAATTTGAGAACATATCGGGGGCATCTTCTGAGCATCCGCTTGTACCTCTCCCAAACATCATTAAGGGACTCGCTCTCTTCCTGCCTGAAGGTCTGAATGTCTGTACTTAGCTTAGTCAATCTCCGCGGGGGAAAGAACCTGTTCAGGAAATTGTCAACAACCTTATCCCAAGTGTTCAAACTCTCCTTAGGTTGATCATCCAACCAATCCTTGGCCTGATCCCTAACAGTAAACGGAAAGAGCAGCATCCTGTAGACGCCAGGGTCCACTCTATTGGTCCGTACAGTGTCACAGATTTGCAAGAAATCGGAGATGAATTTGGTGGGGTCTTTCTGGGATTGCCCATAAAACTAACAGTTTTTTTTCACTAACGTGATTAGTTTCGGGTTGAGCTCAAAATTGTCCACTCCTATAAGAGGCACACTAATGCTCCTTCCATAGAAGTCGGGGGGAAGGAGCTGTATATGACCCCAAGGTTCTTATGGCTTGTGCACCTCCATCTAGATACATAGTGATCCTAGTGTTCCTAAACAGTTAAGAAACAAAGAAAGGTAGGGAGTTTCTATGTCAAAGTTTAGAGAGCTCCCCAGTGAGATATCCTAAAAAAAATAAAGTAAGATAAAGCAAGCACTTTACAAGAAAGTTCGAAACAAGAATGCAAGAATTAATCCTAAAAATTTTGAAAATTAATTTTTTTTTAGAAAAAAATCAAAAATAAATAAAAAATAGAAAAGAAATAATTAGAAATTTTGAAAAAAATTTAAAAAAATAGAAAGAAAGGGGTTTAAAAATTTTCACAATTCAAAAAGAGAGAAAGAAAAAAAAAAACTAAAGAAACTCTAAACTTTAAAATTAAAACAAGATAAAGCAAATAATTAATTAAAAAGATTTGAAGATAAAGATAGAAGATTTGGTTTAAATTTTTTTTTTTGAAAATTAAAGAGTTTCAATTTCAAAATTAAAGAAAGAAAAACTAACAAAATACTAAACTATTAAAATTTGAATTTAAAATAAAGATAGGATATCAAAATTTGGAAATCAAGAAAAAAAGATAAGATAAAAATCAAAGATCAAGATAAGATATGATTCAAAAATTAAACAAAAATTAAAAAAAAAAAAGATGAGAACAAGATCACTAAGAGAAAATTCAAAAATCAAGGAAAAGATAAATAAGATAAAGATCAACAATCAAGAAAGATAAACAAGATAAGATTTGAAAATTTTTTTGAAAGAAAATTAATTAAAAAGAAAAAGAAAAGATTTAAAATTTTTGAAATTTAAAAAAAAAAGAAAAAAGAAATATTAAAAGACACCAAACTTAAAATTTGAAATTAAATAAAGATAAGATAACTTAAAACAAAATTCTTAAAATAAAGAGAAAGATAAATGAGATAAGTTCGAAAATTTAAGGAAAATAAATAAACTAGTAACCAAAAATTAAAAAGAAAATCAAGATAAAATCGGAAATCAAGAAAAAGTTGAGAATCAAGGAAAAAATAAATAAGATAAAGTTCAAAAATCAAGAAAGATAATAAGATATGATTTAAGAATTAAAAAGAAAATTAATTAAAAGAAAAACTAACGGGACACCAAACTTAAAATTTTTAATTCAAGAAAGAAAAAGATTCAAAACTTTCAAAAATTTAAAAGAAAAGTTTTTTTTTTCAGAAATTAAAAAGAAAAGAAAAACACTAGGCGGACACCAAACTTAAAAATTTTGAAATCAAATAACACAAAATTCGAAAAAATAGAGAGAGAAATACTAAATGACACTAAGCTTAGAAGTTTTGAATCAAATAAGGGAAAATACCAAAAAAAGTTCGAATATAAAGAAAGAAAGAAAAGGTAAAACAAGGTAAAAATCAAAAGTTCAAGAAAGCAGACAAGAATAATTTTCGAAAATCAAGAGAAAGAAAAATAATTGACCAAACTTCTAAGAAACACCAAACTTAAAATTTGATACAAAAACTTGAAAAAGAGAAAAAGATGACTAAAGATGAAAAATTTTTGAAAAATTTTTAAGAAAAGAAAACAAAGAAGGTTTGAAAACTTAACAAGAAACACAGTTAAAAGAAAAGACCAGTAAAAAGTACCTGATCTAAGTAGCAAGACAACTGGTAGTTGTCAATCACGAACAATCCCCGGCAACGACGCCAAAAACTTTGTGCGCTAAATTGGACTCGCACAACTTCACCAGCAAGTGTACTGGGTCGTCCAAGTAATACCTCATGTGAGTGAGGGTCGATTCCACGAGGATTGTTGGATTGAGCAAGAAATGGTTATCCTGCAGATCTTAGTCAGACAAATAGAAAGATAGTGGTTGTTGTTGTAGGCGCATAAAACAAAATAGTAAAGAAAGTAATAAAGAATTGATGTAGAAACAATAATGAGAAATCAGTTAAGGCTTTGGAGATGCTTTATCTTTCCGGATTAATACTTCTTACTGACTACTTTAACAATGAATGATTCATTCTATGGCAAAACTATAAGTGATTAACGCCATTGGTCGTGGTCAATTAATCTCCTCTAATCCACATCAAACGCCATTGTCAATGGTCATTTAATATGAATGAGGATGAAGCTTACGTAATTCACTATCCCTTGATCCTACTTAAAGTGCCACATACAATGTCAGATCTTTCGGATCGGAAAATAAAGCTCAATATTCTAGCCTTAGCGCCACAGAAATCTCAATTACCCATAACTAACGAGATTATATGTCACATATCCAAATTAGCCTAGATAACTTGTTGGTTTAGGAAATGTATTCTCAAGCTATAGCTCAATACTATCCGGGTCAGGACTCGCAAGAACTCATGTAGAATAAGGGGTCATACTCTCGTTCCACCTCAGATTTGTTTAGATGAAGAATGACAATACATCATAGAATGGAATCAAATATTTATTAAAATAGATAATTAATAATATTAATCCATAGGACAAGCAGAGCTCCTAACCTTAACCTAGGAGGTTTAGTTGCTCATAATTTACAGAAAAAACAGAGAAGATCCGTCTGTTAGTGTCTGATCCTCCCCTCCCGGGAGGCGTGATTCTCAGGAGGAAGGAAGTCCCTTATTTATAGTAAAACTTCTAAGACTAAACCTAAAAGATATTGTTTTTAATTTAAAAATTACAAAAAGAAAATAAGAAAAGCCTAAAGAGTGCTAAAATCCACTTTAGGGCCCACTTGGTAAGTGTTTGGGCTGATTCCTGGCGTTCAACTCAGGTTTTGGGCATTCAACTTGGAGAAGGGGGGTGAGCTCGCTGGTTTCTGCTCCCTAGCTGGCGTGGAATGCCAGTTTTGGGTGTTCAACTTAGGAGGTTGGTTCTTCTTGGGCGTTGACTATGCCAAAGCATGCCAAGAATGTCAAAAACATGGTGTAATACAATAAATTCTTGCTTCTGAATTACATTTGATTATAAAACCTTGGCCATTTAGATGTTGGACTTTAAATTTAATTGGAATTCTTCATCCTCAATCATAAAAAAATCATAAGTTCATTTTGGTAGCAATTGATTATTTTTATAAAATGGGTCGAAACTGTTCCTTTAATAGAAGTTGGACAAAATAAAATTATCGATTTCATCAAGGAATATATAATCCATCGTTTTGGAATCCCTCAAACTTTGAGTACTGATGAAGGTACTATGTTTACTGGCCAACGTATTAAAAATTTTGCAACATCAAGAAATATAATTATGGTGACTTCGACCCCATATTATGTGCAAACAAATAGCCAAGTTGAGGTTGCAAATAAAATTCTAATTAATTTTATTAAGAAGCAGATTGGTCAGAAACCTCGTACTTGGCATGAAACATTAAGTCAAGTTTTATGGGCTTGTCGAAATTCACTAAGAGATTCGACAAATACATCTCCTTATAAATTGGTTTATAGTCACGATGTGATGTTACCTTTAGAAATCAATCTTAATACCATGAGAGTGATGAGACAAGACGAATTGCCAATCAAAGATTATTGGAATGCAATGTTTGATGAATTAAATGATTTAGATAATGAGCATATCTTGGCACTAGATAATCTAATTCGTCAGAAAGAGAATATAGCTCGTATTTACAATCAACGAGTGAAAGAAAGTTTTTGGTATTAACGAGTTAGTATTAAAGGCTATTTTATAAGAAATTGAGAGCTTATGAAAAATGGTCTTCTAATTGGGAGGGACTCTTTCAAGTGATCAATTTGTATTCTGGAAATGCATATAAAGTTAAACATATATATATACTAGTAGTGAGATCAAATCGATTAATTAGAAGTATTTGAAATGATATTGATGCTTAGAGAATAGCATTTGACATGTTAAAAATGTCTAGAATAGAACTAAGGTTTTAGAATATCGAAGTTATATGAAGTAAGCAGAATAAAGTACAAAGGAACTTAGCATACCAAGCCTTCAGAAATAAGGTTCCAAAAGTTCTTCCAAATCAAACTTGAAACGTACTCTTTCTTCGTCAATCAAGTTGAAAACTTAAATCTCTTCATGTTCATCGACTTGTAACTTCTCATATTTTCTTTTAAGTTCAACTTGAGCATTTTCCATCTCGCACAGCTCTTGATTAAGGTCTTTCTTCCTCTGTCAACCTTTGGAAAAAGGGTCTCATAATAGAGCTATGTCTGCACGGACTTGAGCGAGTTCTTTTTCAAGTTCTTCTTCCTGATTGATTAATTGATCAAGAGTTTTAGTTGCATGAGCAACATTAGTTTTATATTTTTTGTAAGTTTTTTGTGAAGAGGCATATGAAACATTGAGTTGTTTAGATTCTGCTTCGATCTCTGGCATTCCATTTTTGAAGCTAGTAAGTTTGCTATGAGAGATAAGTAAATTATTGATGATTTTTTCGAATTTTTGTACTTGCCTGAAAAAGTTGACGAGCCCATGATACTCGAGAGTTGAACTCAAGATATCAGAAAGTTGATTGTTCGGGTCATCCTCATTTAGCCATTGGTCAATAGTGTGCTTTAAAAATTCAAGGAGTATTTTTAGACCTTCAAGAGCACGAGGAGATAGCTCTTTTGGAAGTTGAGATGGTGGTGATTTCTTGATGGGTGATGTTTGAGACGTCACATCAATCTTATGAGATAGATTAGAAACAGATGAAAGAAGCTCTTTTAAATCAATTTCTTGTGGGCTTGGAGCTTGGTCCAATACACGTTGATTGCCATCTTGATAAGTGTCAAGATCGAGTTTAACTCCGTCAATAGGGTTGTTTTCATCGACATGAGTCGAGGATCCACCAGTGTGTAAGTTGGATTGAGATATGGGCTCAATGTTCTTTTTTGACATCTTTGGTGGATTTGTCTCGGCAGAAGTAAAAGGAAAGTTGGTAAGGTCGACGTCGATCTTCTCAGGAGAAGCTTAATCATCGACAAATTTGGTTTTTGGAGAAATTTCTTACTTTGGTTGAACTCCAATGTCTTTACATTTGTTAGGTTGATCAACCTCAATTTCGTTTTGTAAATAGTATGACAAAACATGTCCACTTGGCAACAAAGAAGGTGATTTCTCTTTATTGTTTATGATTGGAGACTTGCTCTTGGTTGGCGTCACCTTAGGATTTGAGGTTGCTTCTTTGATGGATTTTTCAACCTATATCAGTGAAAAATAAGTGTCGAGAATAAATTTATAAAATAATAGTTTTGTCGAAATAAAATGAAATTGCCAATATACCTCAACTTTTTGAGTTGATGAGCTCGAAGAATGCATAGAACTTGTACCAGTGTCGTTTGAGTTCGGCGTACTTGAGGAAGTAGTCAAATTGTCTGATTTGTTTGAAGAGGTCCCCTGTATAAGGAAATGATTTTTAAAAAAAAATATAACAAAATAAATAATAAATATAATACACCAATAAAACAATAAATTATATGAAGAAAGGAAGATAGAAGGAGAGTTATAAGTGTTACTTTGCTTGATCGATGGTGAAGACTTGTGTGACTTTTTTTTCTGGTGTTGTGAGATTTCAGACTTCCTTTTAGGAGCTTTGGAAGTTGAGACGTCGAGAGAGTTTGTTGGTAGTTTGATAAGCCCTTAGAAAATATTTTCTAATGTTCGATCATAGTAGGAATAGTAGTCTCCCCACTAGAAGCTCCTCTTGCACAAGGATGTTATTATACTCTTCATTCAACTCCTACTCCTTTTGCCTCAGATATAAACTGTCAACCTTTTCCAAGCACAGCTGATAATATTTAATCTACCGCTCTAGCTCGCATTTTCTAATAAAAATATTTTTGAACACCTTTGAATTAAAATATAAGAAATTCTTCTGTACTTCCGATAATTTGCTATGGATTCCCCTATTGCCAGACCCCCAAAAATTACTCACAATATCTCAGTATCTAGGATGAGTGGCCCAAGCCGCAAGAAAAATGGTCTATTCCCTTTAGGCTGAAGACGACCTATATAGTGCATTAAAATAGGGCATTGATCTGATTGAAGTCTAATTGCATAAGCCTTCGAAAAAAGAGATAATCAACCACCATTTATGCAAACTCGATCAAGCTTTTTGGTCACTTCAAGATAATTTTTTACCCTCTGATATCAAGAGAACTTCCTTCCAATCAATTTTAGGTCAAAGAGTCCACAATCCCCTAAAGCAGTAACAAACTGATTTGTTCTTAGACTAGAGAAATGACAACCCTTAACTTCATGAGAGAAGATGACTTCGTTAAAATCACTAAGAATAATCCAAGAACTCTGAAAAATCATAGATTATGATATGAGATAATCCTAGAAGAGCACTTTTTTATTAAATTGGAGACTACCATAAATCCCACTGCACTGCCAAATCACATTATTCATTTGAACCTCATCAATTATAACACATTGGTCCATATTTTGAAGCACTTTACAGCAAGCACCTTGCAAAGAAGATAAAAATCAAATACCTTTTTTGTGTCCCTCTACTTTCACAATCCTAAAAGAGTGATACACAAATTGTTCCCAAAACAATTACAAATATTGAAAGGGAAAATGAATTTCAACCACAATAAAAAAATTAAATTTTTTAAAAAATTCTTTATAAATCACCCGATCCAACTTATTTGAATCACCCCTAATATTTCAAACTATCGAATTTAAGATATCCATAAACACAAGAATAGAATAAAATAGATTTGGGAAGGGATTTTGTTAGGTAGACAATGACTTTTGTGAATAATGTGAACTTTGGTTCTAGAATTGATCCAATAAAATAAAAAAGTACTCTACCTCCAAATTATCTCCTAGACCCTAACATTAGGATACCCATTCACACACCTAGTGAATTGAACATCCAGTTATTGTTAACTGTGCATGAGTAAACCGAATCAAAAGGAATAACCACCATCCAGCTAAGAATCAACATAATCATTTACATACCTATTAAATTGAACATCCGATATATCCATTGACATTGTTTAGTATTCTCATTGTCTCCCTATACTTATTATTTGGGAAAAATCCTAAATTGAGGCACCTCAATTGAAGTTTCCCCCTGCGGAGCTCCTCCCCTTTGCGCTTCCGTACCCGTCTCATTTGGACCCCCGCCGCTGTCTCCGCCGTCGTGCCTCCATTCTTGTCAACTAGTGAGTTCTGTAAAGAGGAGGGTCTCGGTCGTTTTTGAAAGGAAGGGTTCAAGCTTACACGGGTCGCTGGAGTATGTTGAGGAGAAGAGATCACACCTGGCTTATTTCCTTTTCGGCTAAATGTTGCTCTAATGGCTTTGGATATAAAAGAACATGGCACTTAAGTTGGCTTGTGGTCCTTGCTTTTTTGTTTTTTGCCTTGAAAACTGGCTTCTGAACCAGATCATTTTGAACATAGGCGCGAACATATCTTTCTCTCTGTGCCAACTTAACAGCCAAGTCCACTTTAATCGGGTTTTCTATTGTAGCTGTAATCCGCAACATTACCTGCTCTTTTTTTTTTCTTTCAAAGATATATATATTTTTATTGCATAAAAAAACTTTATACCTGGAGTACATTATGTTCTCCTGGAGTACATTATGTTAAGACAAAGGAATTTTTCAATCGAGATGTTAAATAAAATTTATCTAATGGGTAAAGGAGAGAAAGAAAACAATTAAGAGAGGAAGAAGTTCCAAAGAACTAGTTACTGCTGTTCATAGAGAAGGTGGTTTGAGAAAATAATGTCGCTGGTATTCCTCCTCCAACAATATCGCCTGAGACAGAATTTTCCCAGGTTTCTGGTGTTGGTCCTCAAAGACTAAAGCGTTCCGCGCCAACCAAATCTGCCATAGAAGGTAAGCCACCTGAGCACTTCTGATTCTGAAATTGGGTTTGGATTTCTCAGCTTCCATGAATTGACTCCACCAATCCCAAGCTTTTAGGTTAGGGTCGCGGGAAATAGTGCTAGCTACTGGAGAGCTGTTCCAAATTTGAAGAACTTCTGGGCAGAAGACAATGGCATGCATCGGTGTCTCCGGCGCCGAGACAGCGGGGACAAAAACTTGTGGTAATTTCTCGTTCAATTTTGCTTTAACGGCAATGCCTTCATGGGCTAATCTCCAAGCAAATAATTTGACCTTTGGTGTTACTCTCATTTTCCATAAGGTTTTCCACATTTCTGAGTCTGCATATCGGGGATGGAGTGAATTCACTGGAGGGTGAAAGAATTGGTATGCTATACTATACCCAGATTTTACCGAGTACTCCCCTGAGTTGTTATTGCACCATATAATCGAGTCTTCCTCTTCTGTGATAGGAATTTGTTGAATTTGTTGAGCTGTGTCTAGTGGGAAGGCTTCCATAAGGAGTTGGTGATTCCATTCTCCCTCGGCTGTGATTAGCTGTCTAACCCAGGTAAGCGATTCATCTCTACATTCATTAACTGCAATGCGAAATGGTGGTTGGTCCCCAAACCATGGGTCTTCTCTGATTCTGACAGATCCCTGAATTGAAACTTTGCACTTAATTCCTTTCTCCAATATTTTCCTTCCTTCCAAAAGACTCTGCCAAGCCCAGGATGGTCGATTTCCTGGTTTGGCTTCTAGATAGGAACTGTATCTGAAGTACTTATTCTTGAAGATTTTGTAGAAAAGAGAATGTGGTTTAGTCATTAGCCTCCATCCTTGTTTAGCTAACATGGCTAGGTTGAATGCCTTTAGGTCCTTAAACTCCATACCCCCAAAATTCTTTTCTCTGGTCATAGTGTCCCAACTGATCCATTGCATCTTCTTTTTATTCTGTTTCTGTCCCCACCAAAATTGTATCATCATTCGGTGCATTTCATCCAAGAGGGTATCTGGGAGTTTGAAATAGCCCAGAGTATAAATTGGTATAGCTGAACCCACTGCTTTGATCAACACCTCCCTTCCACTAGCAGATAGAAATGATTTCTTCCAATGCGAGAGCTTCTTCGCCACCTTCTCTTTTATAAAAGCAAATGTTTCTCTTTTGGATCTGTGTACTATGGAGGGTAGCCCCAAATATTTATCCAAAGATGCCGCTAGTTCAGTTCTGATGGGTAAAGGGGTGTTTTTGCTGAAAAACACAGCAGACTTGGAGAAATTAATTTGTTGTCCACTTAGTCTGCCATATAGTTGGAGAATTTGGGATAGATTAGAGCAGTTGTATTGGGTAGCTTTACAAAATAAGAGTGAATCATTGGCAAATAGGAGATGATGAATAGTCGGACATCTACTGTTCAATCGCAGTCCTTGAAAGAGGTTATTCTGTTCTCCTTTGTGGAGCAGATAGGATAGACCCTCTGCGTAGAAAAGAAATAGATATGGTGAGAGGGGGTCTCCTTGTCTGAGACTGCTACTTGGTTTGAAAAAACCAGTTGGTGTACCATCCACAATAACAGAATAGGATATAGTAGAGACACAAGCCTTCATCCATTCAATCCACTTTGAGCAAAAACCCAACTTCTTCATAATAAACCACACAAAACTCCATTCCACCCTATCATATGTCTTACTCATATCAACCTTTATCGCCATGTCGTTTCCCCCATGGATTTTATTCTTTAGAAAATGCATGCATTCATGAGCCACAAGAATGTTGTCACTAATGAGTCTTCCCCGAATAAAAGCACTCTGATTGTCGCTTATTAACATACTCATAAAAGGTTGAAGTCGATGAACTAGAACTTTCGAGATAATTTTGTAGAAGACTGTGCTGAGACTGATTGGTCGAATTTGATTCATAGAAGTAGCTTGAGTCACTTTAGGTATCAAACAGATTTGGGTGTGGTTAAATCCCTTTAGAATGCTGCTGCCACTAAAAAAACTTCTCACAGCCTTGCATTCATCCCCTTTAATCCTACCCCAATAGAACTGATAAAATTTTGCAGTGAATCTGTCGTCTCCTGGGGCGGCTTCTGCAGTAATGGAAAATGTAGTCCTTTTAATTTCATCATTTGAGACTGGTTTAGTTAGACTCCTATTCATTTCAGAAGAAACTTTGACTCTAAGTTCGTTGAAAAATTGAGAGGGATCTTCTGGATTATTGCTTTCAAATAGATCAACAAAAAACCTCTGTGCCCTGTCGCCGATTGCCTCGGGTGTGGTGCACCAATTCCCCTCTTCATCCTCTAATTTCCATATCTTGTTTCTTCTATTTCTGGACTGATTTTTTGCATAAAAAAAACTTGGTATTTTGATCTCCCCATTTTAGCCAGCTCACTCTTGATTTTTCTTTCCAGTAGCGTTCCTCACTAATGTGGGCGGCAGCTAGTTCATCTTCTAATAATAGAATCCGTTCTTTGTCTGCTGTTGTTGGGTCTGCCTTGGCCACTGATAATAGTGCTTTCAGCTCGTCTATCTTCTTTTTAGAGTTACTTGTTCCAGCTGATTGCCGTTTAACCAGTTCATGTCTGCACTTCTTTAATTTCTGAAACAGTTGGTACATTGATGAACCTGGAAAAGAAGTCAGCCATGCCTCAGATACAATTTTATCAACCTCTGCCATTCCACACCATCTCTCTTGAAATCTGAAGTGCCTCTTGCCCTTATGTGTTGTCTGGTTAGTGCACATCAGGAACGGTCTGTGGTCTGATCCTGTGTCTTCTAAGTGAGTAACATTGGCCCAAGGATACTCCTCTCTTAGTTTAGGAGATAGGAGTCCTCGGTCTAGTCTTTCTCGAATATCACTATCTTGGCAACTTCGGTTCCACCAAGTAAACTTATCACTATTAAAACCCATATCTATCAATTGTCCTCTGTTGATAAAGTCTTGAAAAGATTGGATTAATTGAGCTGATTTCTCCCTTTTTTCCTGTTTTTCTTGATTAGACAAAATTGTATTGAAATCACCAATTATTAAGTGTCATTCTCCCCTATTCTCCATAAGATTTAGCAGCACCTCATATTGGTTATTGTGAATGTGCTCAGAGCTGTGTAAATGTACTGCAAAGACTTTCCAAATCAGCTGTCTTTCTTGATCCTCTATGGAAAAAAGGATAAAAACTCCTCAGCTTTTACCACTTCCACCTTTACACCCTCTTTCCATGCAAGCGCTAGTCCACCAGCCGCTCCATTAGGATTCACAGTGAAGATTTTCTGATAACCACAATTTCTCAACTGCCTTTCAACATAAGAGGGTTGTTGTTTAGTTTCACACAAAAACAACACCTCTGGAAAATGGGAATTCTTAATCCCTTTGATGTTGTGAATTGTCAGGGTTTTCCCAAACTCCGACAATTCCACATGAGCATCTTCATGGCCCTTGGGGTGCCACTTTTAGGATGGCACCCTGTAGCCCTTCAGAAACCTCAATTGCATAACCAGTTCTTTCATGGTCTGTCTCCTTTTCTCTTTGCTCAGAGCTCCTTTTTGCTCCAACGATTGGTTCAATAGAATCTCTCACTTCCGTCCTTCTTGCTAGCTGTTTGATTTTCTATTTCTTCTTGCACCTTTCTGAATTTTCATCATTAGTTCCCATTTGAAAGCCTCCTATTCCTCCTATTTTGTATATGTATCAATAACATATTTTGTTATTAGACAAAGTACTGATTTACTTCTTAAAATTTGAATTAAATTTTAATTTTATTTTTAATGTTTGAAATATTTATTTTTATTTTAAATATTTTTTGTAAATATATTTTAGTTATCTAATTAACAATATTTTTTTAAAAATACCATTTATTCCATTATATTTTTCTTTAAATAGATACAAAAGATTATAATTTTTAATAGTCAGAATGATAGTAATAATAACTTGAAAGTAAAAATAACTGAAAAATAAGAAAAGAAAAGATAAGTGATAGAGAGAAATTTCCTTTTTACGAAAAAATTAATTTTAATTAAAACAAAAAATAAAATTAAATAAAATATTTTAAATATTAAAAGTAAAATTAAGGCTTAAGTAAAATGTTAGAGATTATAAAATAATACTTTAAGCCTCTGTTATTTTATGGGGAGGCACTTGTCCACTACTCCGATCCATCCTCTACCATTCTCCGCGTACCGTGCGGGGATCACGTCTTATGGCTTCTCACAAAGACACTGCTATTTTATATATAACATAATACGCAGTAGGTGATTCCCTTTCGATCAATTAAGCATGTAAAGCCACATGATACAAACACTCATTAATCATATTCTAGTGTTACTTCCGCTAATTCCATGCAGGAAATTAAATAACATTCTCTTGGACAATTATTAATTCACTATAATTGCCGCCGTTAGTGTTATTTCATAAGATGGTTACTTGCATAATAAGAGTTATTAGAAAAGTTCTTATGTTAAAATTACATTGTAGTTAAAATTATATTAGATTATATAATATATTTAATTAAATTATTGAATATAATATATTTGTATCTTATTGAAACGAGTGGTGACATCGACTCAATGCACGGACACATACATTTTATTCACTAAATTAATTTTTAACATTTTATTTTATTAAATATATCAATTTTTAAGTTAATACTAAATTTAACCTTTAAAATTTATGGTTAGACTTAAATTTATTACTAAGATTTTAATCAATTCAAATTAGACCTCTAGATTTACAATGATAACACATTACTCCCTGAATTCATCTTTGTTAACGGCATATTGATTTGACACATTAATTTGCTATGCGCGAGATGAAACAAAATAATATCGTTCACATAAAATACATCTCTTTTTCATTAATGATGATCATAAAACAAATGTAATTTATTTCATTTGTGTGAAATAGTGTTTTTTTTTTTTTGTTGAAGATTTGGCGCAAATATAAAATAGCATCATTTTGTTTTATTTAACGTGACAAGTTAACGTGACAAATCCTAATAATGGATATAAATTCAGAAACTAATACAAGTTATGATTGTAAATTTGATGTTCAATTTAGATCATTTATTAGGGATAAATTTGAATCCGATTTTAAATTTTAGAGACTAAATTGAGTATTAACTCATCAATTTTTTTGTCAAAATTTGGTAAAAAACATAGATAAGTTAATCTATTTAATAAAAGATATAATTATTTATAAGAATTTTAAAATTTTTATATTAATTCTTTTATATAGATGAATAATTTAATGTATAAATTAATTTGTCTAATAAATGAAAAGTTGAGCTATGATTTGGTAAAAAAAAAAACTATCTGTTCGGTGGGTCGGGTATCGGACGGTTCGGGTTGATACTTCGATTGATTGGATGGGGTTCGCCTGATTCTGGGCTGCCGAGGACGAGTGGACGATATCCCGAAAACTTTGTGTGAGGGGGAGTGTCACCTGCAAAGACACTCCGACGCTCAAGTCAATGAAGTGTGCAGGCGAGTAGGGAATGAGTGATATGTGACGTACCTTGGGAGAAAGGCAGGTCGTTCCCCATATATACTGTGTCAGAGGTGGGCCCTGCAGGGACAGACCCACCTTCTTCGAGGCCTTCCTCGCACAGTTGTGGTGAAGCTGTCAGGGACGCGTGTCAGGAACGCGTGTCCGGGACGCGTGTCCGGGTCGGCATCTGAACGTCTCTTTTTCGACCGTTCGGGCAGGCCGGCCCGTAAATTACTTGGGCAGGCCGTAATACTATCATATGGTTATCAAATTATCATTGGAAAATAAAAATAATATGGTTATCATATGTTAAGGTTAAAATATCTCATTATATTACTGTGGCGCAGTGGCATGCATGCTCCACGCGCTCTGCGGGTCGATTAGAATTTTCACTCTTGGTATAATATTCTTTGTTCATGGTCGTTAACAAATAAATGAATAATAATGTAGCCACCTTCGCGACTGCGATTGGAATCTTTGAAAGATTTCGTATCCAAGTACATATATCAACCGAAATTCATGTCTTGCAATATATAATATAGTCTTAAAGACCAAAGATATATATGTCCACCAATAATATGCTTCTGCTATGCTTTTAAACTGTAAAAGGTTTGAAATTGATAAAATATACAATTAGTGCTTAGTGGGCATTTTAACATTAAATAAAAAAGGAAACAACTTAAGTTCTCAAAAGAAAAACACAGTTTAATTTATTCAAGGAATAATTTAATTAGAATTGACGTACTTAAACAAACAATATTTACTTTATAAGAATCTAAAAGGAAAGAAGTAACTAAACAGTTATATGTCCACGCTAAGTATTAGCTTGTGTATTTCTCAATTGAGAGTGAATGACAAATAAATGTTTAGAAATTTATATTTTGGATAGATTAATTTTTTTAAAAAATATTAATAAAATTTTTTAAAATAATAAATATAAATACAATATTTTTAAATCAATTTTATGATTAAGATAGAAATTTTTAATTTAAATTAATTTATCTATATTTATTATTGTAGAAGATTTTATTAATATTTTTTTTCAGAAATTAATCTAATATCCAAGGTATAAATTTTTAAAAATATATTTATCATTTTACTCTTCAATTTATTACATTTAAAATAGAATAAGTAATAACAGAAGAGAATATTATTTCCTAACCCAATTGACGTAATGCATAAAGCTACATTTGGTTCTTAGAATAGAACAAAACAAGATATCGAGAATAAGACATAAAAGATAAAGATATAAAAATTAGTATTTTTATATTTTATTTGGTGATAAATTAGAACAAATTATGAAAGTCTAATTTATTTTTGTTTTTTATTTAAAAAATTTGAGAAAAAATATTATAATAAAAAATATAATTATGAAAAATGAACAAGAATAACAGAAAAAAAATAAAAAATAAATTATGTCTTTTGTTAATATTTCTGGTATCTTTTCTATTAGAATAGATACAAAATATCAAACACAATTTTGTATTTCTATGTTTTTATCTCAGTGTCACGTGATCTAAAGACTTGTTATAGCCATAGCTGGGGAGGTATTATCAAGTAAATTTTACCAAATTTTGTTTTTGAATACTTATCACCGTGAAATTTGTAACCACTTGTAATACATTAATTTTTAGCAAACCAAACCATAAAATTCGTAACAATTTTTCGTGTACTAATTTTTTAAAAAATCAGTGAAGTTTTCAAAATCAATTAAACTCACTTCAATTTTTTTTTATTCAAAACATTCAAAACTCATGTCAAAAACACATTTAAAATTAAATAAACAACATAAACATATTTAAAATTATGTATTAACACATCTAAATTATTGTCATTGTAGTTCTAAATTACATATTGAACACAGAAAAAATTAAACTTAAATACACATCCAAAATTATAAGAATGCATTCTAAATATTTTATCAACACATACATCCAAAACTCATGTAAAAAAACTTATATATGTATATAAGAACATAATGAACAACATAAACACATCCAAAATTAAGTATTGACACATCCAAATTAGGTTAACATTACAACTCCCAAATCAAACATATGAGTGCAAAAAAAAATATAATCACAAATACATTTAAAAAAAAGAAAAAAAAACACAGACACTTCAAATATTATACATAAATTTTAAAAAATAGAACTCAACCAAATTTTTTTAGAATTTTGCAAGCAGAACTATTAGAGACAGAAGGAGTGCGACGTGGGGGAGGAGACAGGGGGAGGCGCGGGAGAAGGGGGCGGTTATGCGTGACGTGAGGGAGGAGACCAGGGACGGGGAGGAGCACATCGATGGTGGAGGCGCGGGGGTGTGCGCAGGGGAAGTGCGCGTCGCGGGGAGGAGCGCGTCGCCGAAGGAGGAGATCGTCGCAGACGAATGCGCAACGCGTGAGAAGACGAAAGCGGCCACAGATGAGGAGGGGGAGGCGCTGCAGCTCTGGATCTTTACGGAGCGAAAATTTTACTAGTGATTTAAGATGGTTTAAGATTTATTTTAGAATTTTAAATTCGAAATTTTGAATTCTAACTAATTTGATTTTTTTATGTATATTTAAATTGTAATATATTAATAATTAAATATATTAAATCTGAAACAAAAATTTAAAATTTAAATTTAAATTTTAAATTTCAGTTTTATTTAGTTTGTATTTTGAATGTGTATTTAATTTTAAAAAGACACTAAATCTATTTATAATTTTTAGATGTGTTTGTTTTAATTTTTTTAAATTAATGTAATAAAAGGCTGAATATTGTACAATTTTTAAAGAATACCTAGTTGAATTGTTTGTTTAAGGTTTTTTATAATAAAAATTTTTTTATAAAAGAGTCAATCCGTTTAACTCATTGTGTTAATCTTAAAAATTGTAATACATAAATAAAACGGGTTCAACCAGACTAATCGTATAATTTATGAAGCTAAACGGGATGGGATTAAATTAATCAAACTATCCCATTTGACAAATAACCACCTATGATCCTCTCCATACCTTTTTATCATGGAGAATGACTTAAATGCTTTCGCTTTTTTATTTTTGGATTTAGCTCTTTTGTGTTTTATGGGCATACTTTAAGAGGATAATAAACACCATAATGTCTTCAGCAAAATTTTGCACACTAATAAGAATTCTTACAATGTCAAGAACATATAAAAGATTCAAGGTTTTAGTTAATATGTGCCTTAATGACATATGATAAACTTGTCATTAGTGAAAAGTTTTCATTAAAAATATAAAAAAAAAATCAAGTTTTCAATGCATTTATGTTGTCTTCATTAAATGAAAACATTTAAAATTTTTCACTAATAATAAACTTATCATATGCCATTAGGACATCATGTGTCATTAGGATACATGTTAGCTAAACCCAAGATTCAATAATACAAACTAAATATGAGATGAATAAGAGAAAATAGTGGAGTTACTAACATGACGAATAGAGATATTTCTGCCTTTCCTAGTTGAAACATGTTCATTACTGTTGTAATATGAACTAGAGAACTTCGTCCACCATAAAAACCATGCCCACCTCTGCCTCTTCTACCACTAAGGCCATGTCTAGAAAATCTTGAAGCATTGAAAAGGGTTGAGGAAGTTTAGTATGGGGTGACCTGAGAAAAGGGTTGAGTTTGTATGATATTAGGCTAGTCCAAAGGTGCTTTTTCCTTAGCAAATTGATCATGCATCCGATCTTGGGCTATAAGGAATGCTTCTAACTCAACAATGGTCCATGGTTCTTTTTTATTAAGAACAAAGGTCCTAAAGACTTTGTAATAAGAGTTTAAATCATCAAGAATGACATTAACATATTCATCATTGTTAGGGGAGAACTAACAGCCGAAAGAAGATTAATAATTTCTTGATTTGAAAGAGATATTCTGGACTCTGTAGTGAGCAACAAATTAAGTAGGTATCGAGTCTCTTCCAAAATTAATATGCATGATTGCATCCAACTAATGCTATTCTAGAATGAAATATCTATAATGGAGAAAAGTCAGGTTTAATTGTCATAATCTTATTAAACCCGGTCTTCGTAAGATTGGGAATTTTTTTGGCAGCAATTTTATCTGCAGCATAGACATACTAAGGTGGTGTCTTAACTGAATTCGAATGATCACTAAATTTTTGGGAAAGGATGATGGAGAGGGCAATTTACCTCTATGGTAAACAAGAACTTTCAATGAGCCGGTTAGGATTAGAAGAAAAATACTGAGTAGGTCAGATTTATCGTCAGATAAAATCAGATGGTATAAATCTCGTCGGTAAATATTTATCGTTGAAATTTTTTCGTCTAATAGTAATTATTGTCGGATTTAGTGACAGAATATAGTTAGCGTGAAAATGAAATATGTTAGGCGTTATCGTCGGAAATTTTCGACAATAATATTGGCGCCACATTATTATTCTCCCTTACCACATTACCAGCAGATTAAACTGACAGTAATGGTGACGGAAATGTTTTATTTTTTTTTTAAATTTGACTTGGCTGTTACCATCAAAATATTCTATCGGTAATACCGATGATAGCATTTTTGTTTTTTTTTTAATTATCTTTTTTCATCCATCTCTAATGTACCCTGATAATTAATAATTGAAATAGTAGTTTAAACCTGATGTGAAGTACACAAAATATAAATTATAAATACGGAATGATGGTAACTGAAATATCTAAAACAATACTAATTATATTACATTCACAGAACTATATGTTTACATTCACTGAAATATATATTACAAATATGCAAAGTTTCTTAAAGAAATACATATCACAGAAATAAGTTTACATTAACTCTACTTAGATTCGTCATCTTTTTTCTCTGGTTCACCATTCTCCTCTTCCGACGTAATTTCCTGATTATCAGCAAACTTGTCTTCCTCTTCTTCATCGCCTTCTTCTTCTTGAAGATCATCGTCCTATGATAAAAGTGCGTCGGCATCTAGTCAAAGGTCAATGATGTCATCATCCATAACAGCAGACCTAAGGGTGATTGGCTTACCGATATCAACCACCATTTTCGAAGGAGTTGGGTCTTCAATCTAGTAAGGTTCCTGACCCTCTATCCTATCATCAGATTCAATGCGGACTTTTGGTTTAGTATTAACCACAACCACATAACTAGACTTGCATGAACCTGAATAAGGTAAATAGTATACTATCATGCATTTTGAGGTAGTATAAAAGGATTGTAGTGCCTATATTTCTTGGTTACATTAATTTTAGTGATATCATAGCACATAAATCCCTAAAGAACTCACTTATTTCTGTGAGGGGTTTTCAGATGTTGGTTGGAGGTTCTCTGAACACGACATGAAGCAAGAACTCCATGAAGACGTGACAATCATGACTTTTTAACCCAGCAAGCCTACCCTGTGACACGTTTGCATACCTGTCCAAGTTAGAGGAGTAACCATTAGGAAACCTTAATCCTGTAATTCACATACAAATATTTAGTCTCTGCTCCTTCGTAGAGCGAATACCACTTTTGGTTTAGCCCACCGCCTGTTATTAAGTCCCTTTAAGTTCAGATCTGGTCGCCTGCAAATGTCCATTAAGTCTAACCTAGCCTTGTCATTATCCTTTGTTCGCTTATCGTCCATTACTGTGTGCATGATGTTATCAAACACAATTTTTTCAATGTGTATCATATCAAGACAATGTCGAACCAAGTTGTCCTTCCAATAAGACACTCCCAAAATATACTCTATTTAGTCCAATCGACGATCCATGGGATTCTTCTGATACGCTACCAAACTTTTCTATCACCCAACTTCACAGGTGCCTCTTCTTGTTCAGTTTTATTCTTTTTGAACGAGTCCTTGTTACGCTGAAAGGATGATCCATGCCGAGAAATCTTCGATGGCAAACAAACCACAAATTCTTACCGCCATTCATCAACCAAAATGTCTTTGTATCCTCCATACAATTTGGACTTGTCATTCTGCCCTGAGTGCACCAACCTAACAATATGCCGTATGCAGGAAAGTTGTTAATGGTCCACATCAATGCCACCCGCAGTTGGAAATTTGTCTTCGTTGAAATATCATACGTTTGTACACCATGGATCTACAACTCATGTAACTCGTCCACCAAGGACTGCAAGAAGACATCTATTTTGACCTTTGAATTGTTGGGACTAGGTATGAAACAAGTTAGGAACATGTATGGGTTCTTCATGCATATTTCGAGACTCGGGTTATAAGGTGTCACGACTACGGGCCAACAAGAGTACGCGTTATCAAAATTGAAATTCGGTGCAAATCCGTCAGAATATAAAGCTAGTCTAATATTTATGGGCTCACTCGCAAATATAGGATGGGCCCGATCAAAATGCTTTCAAACTTCTCCATGTGATGGGTGCGTTATGATTCCATCATTTCTCTTGTTGCTACTATGCCAGGTCATGTGAGGGACCGAACTCATCGATGCATACAATCGTTTCAACCTAGGGATTAAGGGCAAGTAGTGCATCCATTTCATTAGAATTCTCTTTAACCAGTATTTACCAATCTATTCTCTCTTGACTTAGATCCTCGGTGATCTACAAAATCTGCATTCATTAAGGTATGCATACGTTTTGTAGTACAACATACAACCATTCAAATATTTATCAATTTTCACCGCATTTAGACCCAATTTCAAAACTAGCTTCTTTGCTTCGTAGTGTTTTCAGGGGATTCCAGTTGACCCTACAGGTACCAGTTCGTTGCAAATGGTGGTCCACTTATCAAAAAACTCTTGAGTATGATTTGACTCTGACTTAATACTCATTATTCTAACACACGCAGACAACTCCGAATGAACGCACCCCTCGTACAAAGGTTTCACAAAAGATTCTAACAAATGATAAAAACTCTTCGCTTCTGGGTTAGGCTCTTCTTCAGCCTCTTTCAATTTCGTAACACATGTTGCATCACACACCATCTCGTTGTATCTCTCTTGGTTAGCCTCCCAAGTCATTTCATCCATGTTTAGGTCTCTCACCACCTGAACCCTCGTTGATTGACAACTGGACCTATTTAAATTAGAGGCAGACCAGTTAATTCCCTGCTCGTCCACATCTCCTGTCTCGTCCACATCCAATACCCATCCTCAAACTCGTTACAATAGAGGTGAAGCATTATGTCTACAGGTCCTAACCACTTAGTCAGCCGACATTTTTGACACAGACACCTAGATACCCCTTCAGACATAAACGGTTTCATGCTGAAGATATGCGTGACAAACACGTCAACCCTCTCAAAGAATTTGGGTTTTAAACCCCTAACTATCGTTATCCCTCTCATACATCCATAGACAATGACTTGGAATCATACACACCCTAGAATTCAACGAACAATAAAAATTATTAAATTTTTCAAAAATTTGGCTGAGTGTCCCTGTAATTTGAATCTTCTGCCGAATACAATTATCATTTTCTGACAAACTAAACACGTTTTAAACAATTTAAACGATAATTCTGCAGAACTTCTCCTTAATGCAGCGACATCCATCGAATAAATACAATAATTCTCATATAGGAAACAGTTGCAAGCATAAATCAAAAACACACATGCATTCAATAAAACATCAAATCCTAACCGTTCTAATGCGCAACCCCTTATAACTCCAAAAATTTTTCAGCAAACAAGGGTTTCGAGAAGGCACCACTACGCGACCTTCTCCCACTTCCATCCTAAAACTCTTTCCTAGGAAAGTAAGTCCAATATAAAATTTAAACAATTCATAATATTCAGAGATAGAAAACCAACCTGGAATATTACTGCACAGACAACAAATGAAGAAAACTCCAATTGAGCTCAGAGAAAATAACACCATCCTAATAAAAAGGATTACTTACTAAATTCGCAAGTTGAAACTAATTCAAAAACTAATTTAAAAGAATAGGTAAAACTCACTATTCCAATTAATTAAAACATAATTCTTAATTCAACCAAACTAACAAGAGGCATGACAAATTTATTTTTTACTTATATTAAATTAACACAACAACTCCTAATAACATACTTCATTAAACAAATTTAACCACTGAATTAACAACAATCTGATGATAGTGGTTGTAGTCTCATATATATTTTGTGGTGACAGAGGTGGCGGTGACAGCGACGTGAATAGTAATCGCGGCGAAAGATGTGACGAGGACAGCAGCAGTAGTAAATTCGACGAGCACGTGCAACGGCGACAGTGGGTGCTCCAGGCGTAGTGGCAACGTCATCGACAAGCTCCGGCGGTGGCCATGGTGAGCGTTGCACGGCGGCGTTGAGAGAAGACGAGGAGAGAGAGAGTAGAGAGAGTACGGCATCATACAAGTGAGGGGGAAGGCTTCGCGTTTGAATTTAGCCCCAATTTTACCGTCGGATTAATCCCACGATAACTCACTAAAATGACGCGTTTTATTAAATGAAGATACCCTCGAATTCTTCCATCGCTAAATCCGGCGATAGAATTGGCACGTGTAACTTCCATCTTTGCGCCAACAATTACCGTCGGATTTAGCGACGGAAAATCTGTTCCGATGGTAAACTTTTCTAGCGACGAATTCCTTCTCCTTTCTATCGAAAAATTTGATTCTAAATCTACCGGTACATGTCAACGCCAATTCCAACGGTAAATCCGACGATACTCAATATTTTTCTTATAGTGTAAGTTAATTTTAATTTGATCAATAAAACTGAAGGTGGTAGGAAAAAAAAAAGAGGGAGTAAAAAAAAAAGAGATGGATCGATCCTCATGGATGAATTAGAGAAGAATAGTGAATGTTGTAAAAATCGACATTGAAAATCATGAATCTTCCAAATGCAAAAGATGACTAGTATGTATACACTTAGTTAGGGATGGAAGTGGGCCAGGCTATTTGACGGAGCTCAGAGCTCGACTTGTCTTGTTTCATTAAACAGGCTAAATTGGACTTTTTATGAAGCCTATTAGTTGAAAAAGTCAGGTCATAAATATTAAAAAAAATTCTACGAAATTTGTTGAGTCGGCTCATTAATTTTTTTTTTTATAAAAATAAATTATTCTTAATTTGGACTTTCAACTATTCATTCATAATAAACTCAAAACAACTAAAAAAATTAATAGTCAAGATTGCAGCTCTTTTTGTTTAAAGAAAAAAGCTTATGTTTATAGATTGTAATTATGGTTATGATATGACTAACAATTGATATGTAAATGAATTGTAATTTACAAATTATGAATTATAAATTCTAGAATGCATGTAATGTCAATTTAAATTTTTTAACTTTATTATTTTGAATTATAATTCACGAAACATGCTTCTTAAATAGGCTTGTGGGCTTGTCGAGCTTTTAAACAGGCTGTTATTGAACCTGAAAAAATGCCTATAAGAGAGACATGTCTAAGTTTGGACCATATATTTATAACGAGTCTGATTTGTCTAAGTGAAAAATTCGACTCAACTCGATCCATTTTCACCGCTACATTTAACCTCAAAGTTATAAAATCCAAACCGAACTAGCTTATTCAATTGGAATGAACGAGATCCTAAATCGGTCCGGTCCAAGACCATGATCGTTTCTGCTTAAGAACCGATGAAAATTAGTCAAATCTAACAAAAATCAGTCCAACTGAACCGCACGGATCACAGATGTAAGCGAAGCTAGGTGCTCTAAGTCTCTCTGTGTGTCTATTGTGCTCCAGCGCTTGTGTGGACCGTGTGAAGCTACGTTGCTCTAGCTCTCTGCGATTGAGACATAGACAAAGACACAAAATCATGTTTGGTAATATTTTTTAAATAAAAAAAATAAAAATAAATTAGACTTTCATAATTTATTCTAATTTGTTTCAAGTTCGAATCCTTGCCTTTTAAGACTTGCATCATGCATAAATTATTTCCATTAGACTACATTTCTCCTTATTATTACTATATTTAAGCTAATTAATATATATACTTCTATCACATAGTTTATATTTATTTAATTTATTTTAATTTTAATGGTAAACTCACTCTTTCTAAAATAACATTAGTTAAAATTATAAATTTTATTAAATATTTACAAATTAAAAAGATAAACATAAAATCTTTTATTGATCACAACTTTTTTCATAATTATATGATATCTATTAATATTATTTTTCAATAAATCTTACAATATATAGTAACATTTATAATAGCTATAAACTAATTAATAAATTATTAAAATCTAAAAATAATAGTTATTTTAATATAAAAATAAAACAAAAAATATACCGGGTCAACCAAGTTTAACTAGTGACTCAACAATTGACTCAATATCCAGTGACTCGGTACTTTGATCGAATTAATTACCGATTCAGTTTTGATAATTATTGTCACAGTTTTAGACACACTTCAATACTACTATGCTAACACTTGGACTTACTCAACTTCTTGAGTTAAAATCAGGTCAGTCTAATACTTAATATTTAGTAAGAAAAGTAAGAACACAAAAAAATACAAGAGAAAAAAAGTTTTTGTAGAAAAAATACTTCACTAAATAAGTGATTGTTACAAATGGTTTACATACACAATACTCAACACTCACTCCTTATTTATAGCCATCCACCTCCTTAAGACAGTTAGGATTTAATCTAATCAACAGTTTAGATTTTAATATCCAAAACCTTCATTACAAATATCTTACCTATTACAATCTTTTAAACTCTTCTAGATTATTTTATACCACTCTTCATACCTCTATATATATCCATACTCTTCTTTTAGAATGTACTTATACAACCTTCCAGAGTTTTCTAGAATATTTTAGGATTTTTCAAGACCTTCTGAAGCATTCTAAAAAATTTAAAAACTATCCAAAGTATTCTCAAACAGTTTAGAATACTAAAAAAATACCCTTAAAAGTAACATTTTAAAATTTAGGAGTAAAGTATTGTTTTGGTTCCCAACAATTGAGACAAGTCTCAAATTTGTCCCTAACGTTTAAATCGTCTTATTTAAGTTCCTGATGTTTCAAAATGGTCTCAATATTGTCCTATCGTTAGTGGTCTGTTAACATAATTGACGGTGGGACAAATTAAAATCGAGACGATTTTGAAACATTAGGAACTTAAATAGGACGAAAATGTTGGGTCAAAAACGATACATTATTTTTAGAACAATTACCAAATCAAGTAAAATGATAGTAAATTTTAACAAAATAAATTGCATTACGAATTCAAGATTTTTACTCATACTTGTAGAATGACTAGTATATAAATTTTCGAAAAAAAAGAGCATATACATATACAATAAAATATAAATTATATCTTTTTGTCTCTAATATACTAAACTTCTTTAATGTTTAATTTAATTAAACTTTATTTTTAATTTTTCAATAATTTCAATTTTTTTATGACAAATAATTATTTAATTTATTTTTTAATTTGTTCTTAATAAAAAATAAATTTACTTAAAATGAAAGTAATGTGATTAAGAGTAAAATTAAAAAATAAATTTATTTAGAATAAAAATAATTTACTTAGATACAATTAAAAAATTGATATTATTAAAGGATAAAATTAAAATTTATTTAAAATTAAAAAATATTTAACTAAATTAAACATTAAATAATTTCGGTACATTAGAGACAAAAATAATAATTTATACTTTATTGTATATATGTCATATTTTTTTTCTTTTTCACATGTTTATGTACTAGTCATTCTACAAATATTTCATGATGAGTAAAAAATTTTAAAAGTACAATTTAAAAAAATAAGTTTATTTAGAATGAAAGTAATGTGATTAAGTGTAATTTATTTAGATGTGATTAAAAAATAATTGAATAACTACGTACTGTAAAAAATTAATATTATTGAAGGATAAAATTAAAATTTATTTTTAGGTTAAAAATAAAATTTATTTAAATTAAATATTAAAAAAGTTCGATACAATAGAGACAAAAATGTATAATTTATACTTTATTATATATGTATCATACTCAATTTTTTTTCCAAAAGTGTACTACTAGTCATTTTATAAGTATTTTATGATGAGTAAAAATCTTGAATTCGTAATGCATTCATTCCATTAAAATTTATTTTCTTTTTTCTTGATTTGATAATCCTTCTAAAAATAATGTATCATTTTTGTCTCCAAAGTTTTCATCCTATTTATATTCCTAACATTTCAAAATCATCTCAATTTTGACCTGTCGTAAACTCAATTAACAGATCCCTAACGACAAGACAATATGAAGACAATTTTGAAACGTATTAGAGATATAACCATTAATGTTGCATCCTCTTATTAGCTTAAACTTTTGGAAGAAGTTGTTTTATGACATGGTATCAGAGCTCTATATTCGAAAGGTTAAGAGTTCGATCCTTGGTGAGTCCCAAAAATTAAAAAATAACATAAGACAAATAAAAAGAGAAAAGAAAGTCTAGCAAATTCGCAAATTCAATATAACCATTCATGTTGTCTTCACCTATCAACTTAAACTTTTAGGAGGAGTGATTTCATGACAAAATATTAGGGACTTAAATAAGACGATTTAAATATTATGAACAACTTTAAAACTTATCCCAAATATTAAAAATAAAAATAATATTTTATTCTAAAAGTTAACTTGACATTATACTTAACTTACTCACCCTAAAATCATGGACGAACATAAGGGGGCGAGTGGAGGCCTCGGCCCTCGCCCCCAACTTTTTTTAAAAAATAGTAATAAGTTATTATGTATAATTTAATTTAAAAAAAAATTATTTAGTATTTAATCTAGTATAAATAAAAGTCCAATCCAATTTAAATATAATAATTTCTAATATTTAAAAAATAAGTAACAATATTAAAAAATTTTTAATTAAATAAAATTTTTTAAATCTCATAAAATAATTTTTTTCTTATTGTGACCGTCTTTTTTTATTCATTTAGTATTAGTTCTCTCTGTTTCAACTACTACAACTAAGAGATCTTTTTTAACTATGAATATTGTGAAAATAACTCAAAAATAAAATGAAAAATAAATTTCTTGTTAATTGTCTTTTAATTATATTAAAAAGAAAATTATTGAAAAATTTGACACAAATTCTATTATCGATGAATTTTATGATACGAAGAATCGATCACTTCGTTAGTAAAAAGTATATACATATTTTTTGTACTTTAAAATATATTCTCTATCGGTATATTTTTCTAATACATCTTATATTATATAATTTTTACATAACTTTTAATATTATATGTGTTATTGGCCCCATAATAACATTTCTAGATCTGTTCAAATGGAAATGGATCCTCTCAATGATTAAAAAAGATTGAGGGAATAAAGTGTGATCTTTAATCCTTTATTGCTCTCTCTCTCATGTTTTTTTGTTCCACTTTTAAAATTAATGGTAAAAGATCACACTTTACCTCTTCAATTGTTAAAAAAAATTGAAAGGATCAATTCCCCCTAAAATCAAGAAGGAGTAACCTAACAAGTATCAGAATAAGAGAAGTAGTTATAATATACCTATGCTATGTATATACCAAAATAAGTCGCTAGTATAAAATGCATGTTAAAATATACAATACACATTAAAAAAAATTAAACAACACATATATTTATATACAAATATATATAGCATTTTTAGTTACAACGAATTTCATATTTCTAGCACAGATCCAATATCTCCTAATAAAAATGACAAAATCGATACTACTTTTATTATTTCACAATAATTATTTTAAGATGAAAACTTATATGCAGTTATTTTTATAAGAAATTACTAATTAAAAATTATTAGATGATAATTTAGTGATATATGTTAAATCATTTAACAAATTTTAACTATTAACTTCACACAAAAACATTTGTACCTGAGGTTTCGCTTTATTTCAAAATAAAAAATATGAATTAAGAAAAACTAATAAAAATCCTAATAATAATGTGTCTATGTATATAGTCTCCATATTTATTATCTATTATATATTACTTATTTTACAACTAAAATTTGTTAAATATAATTTTTTATTGCAATTAAAATCAAACTTTTCTTTCCAAAATTAAAGAGTTATTCCCTCTTCTCTCTCCTTTTCTCTATCTTTTTTATTTCTTCACTCTCTCTATCTCTCTTATCTATCATTATCAATGACTAATTATAAATTTGACAATCAAAATATACAACATGACATTCTCTAATTGCATTCAAATTAAATTAAAATTAAAATTGAAATATTAAAATTAAAATATAGCTATATTATATATTATATTATATTTATATATTACTAACTAATTTAATAACTAAAATGTGTCACATGAGACTTTTTTATTAAAATTTAGAGAAAATATTTTTCTCCAAAATAATTAGTAAACCTCCTTTTTATATTCTCTTATCTACCTCTCTCTTTTTTTCTATTTTTTCTCACTATATATATAATTTATAATTTATATTTTATATTAATAATTTGATAAATCAAAATATGTCACCAAATATTTTTTTATTATAATTAAAATAAAATTTTTTCTTAACTTCTAAATTAACAAACTCCCTCTTTCATTCTTCTTCTTTATATCTCTCTCTTTTCTCTTATTTTCTATTTTTCTTTTCCTTTCTATTCTACAAAAAATAAAATTAACATCATAATATAATTTAAATAAAAAATATTATTATATGCATATTTTTTAATTTATATTTTTACTTCTTTTTTTCAAATATTTATTACATATAATTTAGAGAAAATACTAATATCGTGATTAAAAGTTAGAATCAAGAGATTCAATTGTTAAAAAAAATGTAAATTTGAGTTAATTTTATAACTATCAATATAAATTTTTTTTATGTTAATATCTAATTATAATTTTGTATATATAGAGAAAAATATATTATTTTTAAATAGCAAGCATAAAAATTAATTAAGTATAAAAATTAATTATTTTTATTTGTGCAACAGACTTAACATTTAATAAAATATAAAAATATACACGTTAAATTTTTTTAAATTTTAGATAACGAATATTAAAATTAATTATTAATAAAAAAATTAAACTCTTTTATATAAAAATAATAACTAAAAAAATTATTGTTTAAATTTTTTATCTACAAAAATCCTGATCTTTTTAGTCGACAAAGACTTTTGTCTCTTACAATTTTTTTGTAAAATTAATTTAATGTTATATATTTTTTGTATCATAATCTATAATGTCAAAATTGATATAATTTTAAAATATTTATATTGCTGTAATATTATTATAGATAAAAATATTAGTTTAATATATCCCTTCCCCCTCAAAATGCATAAATATATAGGTTTTTAAATAAATTGAAAACGTAGCAAACTTTTGAGAAGAGAGAGGAGTAAATAAGTGATGGAAGGGAAAATGAAGGGAAAGAAAATAGTTAAATGGAAGAGAAAGCGCGCGTGGGTTAGGTCGAGAGAGAGAGTGAGAGGAAATGAAAGAGAGTAGGAAGTGACGTAAGCAAGCACTGTTCTCCTTGGGTCGAGTCAAGTTTGATAGTATAAATAAAAGTCCTCTTGCTACCTCCTCCTCCGATGCAAGTTCAAAACGACGTCGTCGTCTCCATCTTAGCAGTTAGCACCATGTCTTGTCCTTCCTTGTCCATGGAGCTGGACGAATCCACCGAATCCCGAATCCAGCGCCTAATCACAGAGCACCCAGTCATCATCTTCACCCGCTCCTCCTGTTGCATGTGCCACGTCATGAAGAATCTCCTCGCCACCATCGGCGTGAACCCCACCGTCATCAATCTCGATGACGATGAGATCGACGCCCTCCCTTCCCCCTCCGCCCCCGCCGCCTTCATCGGCGGCACCTTCATAGGCGGCCTGGAGTCCCTGGTTGCACTCCACGTCAGCGGCCTCCTCGTCCCCAAGCTCGTCCAAGTCGGTGCTCTATCTCTGGGTATAGTATGATCCCATGCATCTCTATTTTCCTTCTAGTAATTGTACAATTTAGGATCCTCTCCATCTTTTGAATTGTACTACTATTTATATCAGATCTTATTTTCTTGTATGTTTTGGCTTGTCATAAGTGAGAAGCAGAGATGCCAATGAGTTATAACTCAAATGATATAGTCTTTTCATATTCAATTAAGAGGTTTTGGGTTCGAAACTCCTATCTTTAATTAAAAAAAAAAAAGTTGAGAAGCAGAGATAAAAATGATGACTCGAGTTTAATTTTAATTTGCCAAGTTACTCCAAATTCAACTTGATTTTTTGTAACACATGAACTTAATTAGTTCTCAAACTCAAACTCTACTCATAACGAATGGATCTGGCAGCGTGAGTGTGGTATTGGTCTTCGTCGTGTTGATCGCCTATGATTTGGTTTTTAGGGTGGGATTGATCAGGTCCGTAGGTTGGGTCCCATTGCCAATTATGAAGCAATCAAGGCCGTAGGATACCACAGTAACTTTCTCGCTTTGCTTTGGGAATCGCTAAGCTTATCTCTTTCTTCTCTTATTCTCTAAATTTTACTACTAATAATGGATGTATTTGTGTTTACTTCTACTTATGAATAGTTTGATCGTCTTCTTCCATTTTTACTCTTGCTTTTGCTTCATTTTAAGAATGGCAATCTCAACTTGCTTGGGTGGGACCATTATTATTGCAGCCCTCGCCGTCCATATGACAAGAGGTGATGATTTTTCTTTTCTCTCTCAGTAAATTTTATTTTTTGTTAAAATAATTATTTAAGGATTCGCTTCCTTTAAAATGTATTCTTATACTTTAAAAAGTAAATAATTTAACAAAAATATTATTTGTACATCAAAATCAGCCATTAAAATCAGTTATTAATGTATTTATGTATAAATACACATGTGATTTAATTTATTTTTAATAAATATTTGTATTTCAACATGCATTTTATACTGATAGCTAATTTTAATATACACGTAACATAACTCATAATTTAAACATTTAAGTTATTGGTGAAAGGATTAATAATTTCAAACAAAAAAAATACTAAAAACCATTAAAATTTATTTATTTTGGTATTAATTAATTATTAGTTTAATTTTTTTAGTTTATTAATTTAATAATATATTTTATTTTATATTTTTAAGTATTAATTAATGACTAATTAATAACCAAAAAAAATAAATTCTGATGGTTTTTCTAATATTTCTCTTTCAAATATAACTATGTGCATGATTAATTAACAATCCAAAATTATTATTTTTTCAATCAACAATTTTAGATATTACATTTTATTTTCTAAAATATAATCTAAACTGTATATATAAAGGATAGTTTCATCATTTATATACCTCGTTATTGTTAACATTTAAAAGCAAAATTAATCTCCATTACTGGAAGATAGTTTAAGGGAATATAGAAATAATTAGCCAAATAATTAAAGCACCCTAAGCAATTGGCATGCGTCATTTTTTATATTTTTTATGCACTTTGAAAATACATTTTTTTATTTCTTTATTTCTTTATTTAATTGTTTTTAATACTAAAAAATATATAAAAGAAATGAAAAAGCATAAGAATCCATTTTTAAGTAGCTAATATTATTAACAAACATTCCTATTGTAAAATATTATTTTAATGCTAATTTTACGGAGAATTTAGAGTTAAGATTAGAATTTAAAATTTATGGTTCAAAATAATTAGTTGATGTTGACTTAAAAAAATTAACTTCTTAATTAAACTCAAAAGAGATAAAAATAATGCAGATAATATTTCTTTTTGCTGAAATCTTTTCCCTCGACCTTTGGGACCTTCGCCACCACTCATGCCCTTGTAACGGAGACTGATTTGTCTGTCGCAATAAAATTTTAAAAATATTTTTATATTAATTTTTATGAAAATTAAAATATCTAAAATTCTTGGAATTGATTTGAGTAATTGTTCATATTATATTACTTCTTTATCCACAATTATGCCGTAGCAAATTAATCATCGAGATGGAAGAATTTGGAATTTTGAAACCTCTTGCTTCTTATTATATACACTATTCTCTTTTACATTGTCTTCTTTAATTTGACTGCATCACTATAAATTTCATCTCCTTTTGAGCATTTAAAGGGTATCAATTTTCATCACCATATATATTTATATTATAAAAGATCTATAAATAGTGTTTTCTTTGTTTTGTCAATCAATCTATGTAGAAAGCAAGTATATATTCGCATGGGAGAAAAGTCACGCAAAGATTTAGATATAGATATATATATATCAGATACTTTAATTTTTACTATATTATCAATGATCATTCTATCATTCAATTCGCAAAAGTAAAAGAGCCCAGAAAGATTCAAAGCAAAAAACAAGGGGCAAGGACAACCTCAGAATAATCGCATGAAGAAAAATGTATAATGTTGATGACGTCATGGCAAGAGACAACTTTGGTGAGGGAGTGCGTCACGGCATAGCATAGCATATATACAACATGCTCCCTCCATAATAAACCTCAATTCTGGTATCGACTCTCATATATTTCCCATCATTATTAATAACCAAGAATATAAATATAAATATCCACTTTCTTATTGCCCCATATGCCAAGCTACCCACAAACTGCAACTCAAATGGAATAGCACTTAGGAGGGTGCAAACAAAAAAGGTAATTTGGTGGTAATTCATTATTGAATGACACCCAGCCAGAAAGATCGAGCATCTTTCCTTGTCTCGTTGGTTAAAAAAGGTATTGAAAAAGTGAAGCTTATTCAGAAATTGCAGTTAAAATATAGTGATTATTTGAAGAATAATAATTAATTGATCAATATTTAATATGAAAAACATATATTTATATCCTTAAATTAATTGAATTTATATAAGATAAAGAATTCTCAATTTATATACAGAATGAATTCTAAAAAGTAATTATCAAATTCCTAATTAGTCAATTTTAAATAATTACAATTAATAATCATTAATTTTATATTTTTTAATTAGACAATGGATTATTTGTACAATGTATGGGCTATTGAGTTACAAAATGAACATCTCTCATACTATCTAGAATAACCATCCGAATACTAGGGATAATAAACATCTTCTCAAAAGCTTAAACTGATTTTTTAATTCACTAAGGAAAACTCTTGACCTTTCAAATCTAGAGCTTTAATACCATGTCATAATACCACTCATCCCAAAAACTTTAGCTAATGAAAAAAGATAACACTAATGATTATATTTCTAATACTCCATAAACCTTCATTGTACACATTATACAAATATTTCATTGACTCCTAATACTTTCTCTTAAAAAATAAGTATGAAATTAAGTATAGCATTATAGCATGATATAGGTTTTGTATATAGGCCTCAAATTATTACTAGAGAGTATGAAGTTAGGGATGCAAATTAAAATTAGGAAGGGGATGAGAGGAACTTTTCCCCATTAAGGAAACGAGGGGCGCATGATATTTATTTCGGTTTTGTTAGGTAGATAATGATTTTTGTAAATAATGTGAACAATAGATTTTAGAATTAATACAATAAAGTAAAAAAATATTTCACTTTAAATTACCTTCTAAATTTTAATATTAGGATAATCATCTACGCACCTAGTGAATTGAACATTCAGTTATTATATATTGTGTATGAGTAAATCGAATAAAAAAAATAATCATTCAATTACAAATAATGAACATAATCATTTGCATACATATTAAATTAAACATCTAATATATTCATTGTTCACATTATTTAGTATTCTCATTGTTTACATGTACTTTTTCTATTTATATAATTGAAGCCGAGGGTAAGAGTCCTAAGAAAACAATCCTAACCCCACTATGCCACCATGTGAACCAATAATTTCTCCTTTCAGTAGGGGAAAAGACAGAAGGAGGTGATGACATCAATGCCATCAACCACTGCAACTACAACTGATGATGATATAGAGAAAATAAAAAAATATTATATAAAATTAGTAGAGTAAATTAAACACATAATTTTTTTTAAATTAATTAATTCATTAAAAATCATAATATCAAAAAATTTGAAGAATATTATGAAAATTATGGCAACAGCTACAATCCAAGGAAGCCAAGACTAAGAGAGTACATGTTTAACTTTCCAAATTCTTGTGGTTTTCTTTAATTTAATACAAAATCTGACGTGGCAACCATGCCACGGCTTAATGGCTTTTGATTAATTTAAAAATAAAAATAAAAAACAGTGGCGGATCAAAATAGAATCTTTACAGACTCACGTAAGAAGAATCACCTGATGATTCCATTTCCACACTGGAGCAATGCAAGGACAATCTAAGCCACCTTCAACACACATTTATTTCTTTAAAAAATATAATTGCAATGTGTATATATAATAATGCATAATTAATTAAATAAACAAAATTAGGCAGGTAGAAGAGCAAAAGTGGCATACTGGCATAGGTGCATAGCACCCTCAATCAATATCAAAGGTTCCTTAATGCTGGGGTCTTAGGTATTGCACTCTCGTCACAATACATATATAAAGTTCAACATCAAAAGGCTTCTTTGGTTATTTTATACATGGATGAATATCTTTTTATTTTTTTATTAAAAGGAGGGAATCTTTCCATTTTCTCTTTACTGGTTTATATGGAGTTCCCACTTCTCTTCTTTTTACTTTTTCTTCTCAACTAAGACTTTAAATAATTACAATGATCGAATTACGTGCTATATCCATAGAGAGAATGAATGATAATTAGTTTGGTGTTGGACATTATTCAACATGGGTTCATCAAAAGTTTTTTAGTTTTATTTCTTTTTTCATGCTATATCTTTTTTTTTTGTTTACCCAAACGGTATCCCCAACCCGACAGGTTAAGGACTAATCCGTCACAGATTTGAGCTCCATTGAAGGGTCTGCCGCTGGCCAATGAGTTGCTGCATGCACAAGGCGAGATTCAAATTCCCAACACTTGCTTAAGCAGACGAGTGAGCTGACCACTTACCCTTTAATTTTCGTACGCTAGAACTACAAAGGGTGCTTTCCGTATAGTGCGTGGTATCTTTTTGCTCCTTTAACCTCATATGTCTTATGGAAAAGAAATTTTTTTTTCCAATTCTAAGAAGAAAAGAGGGTTCTTCATAGTTCATATATACATGTGTGTTTGCTTCCAAAAGATTTTTTGGCTGTTTGTCCGTTTTTTTTTTTTCTCATCAATCATGATCATGCTACATTCATTTTTGCACTTCATCTTCGTAGTATGCTGTGAATTTGGCTTTATATACTCTTTTTGTTGCTGTGATGCATTTTTACGTCACTATTTAACTTTTTGAGTTTTGTTAATGCCGTGTGACTTTGTCTTGCTATTTTAGAGAGGCATGTAATTTAGTGGCTCATTTTTATCTATTTGAAAAATTTGTTGGTGTTTTGGGTAGAAATGGAGTCATTTGATATAATTGTAGATAGTTAAATGTTTTGGTTAGAAGAGTTGATTATACTTTTAATGAAACTTAGGTACAAATATTTTATGCAAAATATAAGACATATGGTCATGGGTGCAATTTACTTGTTCAAGTCAGCTGGATATAGAAAAAAAGTTGTTGGAAGAAACCGAGATATACGAAAGACACACGTACACCATAAAAATGATTTTATAGAATTATTTCAAGTTGGACTCAGATACAATTGTTGAGGCTATAACCTATAAGGCCATTGATTAAAATCGATTCATTCTTGAAGGTGAAATCTATAATTACAGAAGCCCAATTTAGGTTCAACTACACCATCAGTTACCGAAAAGTTTAGTTAACATAGCAGAAGTCAATCAAAAAGTTTTCGGTGGTTGGGAAGAATCTTAATTACCAAGTCTTGCTATTGTGATGCACCGTAATAATTTAGAAAATGCATGCATAGTATAGTTATACAAATAAAAACACTACTCTTGTATAACGAGAGTAAAGAGGTAGATGATGTCATGATACTTCACTCGATGTTTTGGAGTTTCATCAATCCATGTCTTAGAGCGTTCTGGCATTGCAAGCCTTTGATTCAAGTTGACGGCATACACTTTTATAAAAAATACAAATGTGTCTTTTTGGTTGTAATTGCACAATGTGAAACTAAAATACTGTGTCGATTGCTTTTGCCTTCGTAGAAGGAAAAATTGCTGATACATGATACTTTTTTCTCAGTAATTTATGAAAAAGTATTATTAGGAGAGACGGTACGGGGATAATCTCTTATCAAACCCATGCTAGATTTATGTAACATTTGGAGGAACTATTCACATTGGATTTGCTGGCAAAAATTGCCATGCTCTAGTTGATCAAGAAGTCATGACTGCTGTCTATCAACCCGGTCACAACCTCTCCATCAATCTGAAGGCCATATATATGTGCCACATCTTCAAGTATAACGGGTAATATGAAGGTGTGAGTCTCCGACCTCCACTTTTCGACAAAAGCAACTAGTAACGAGGCAGGTCATCTGATCTCTCAAATTCTTGAGACGTCATAGAACTCTGTTATCCGTAAGGCGTCATCTACCATCAAATTCGACATCATGTTAGGCTAGTACATAAAAATATATTTATTAATTACACAAATATTAGAAATAAATTTATTTTAAAAAATATTAGAATTAAATATATTTATTAATTATTATAATATTTATTTTCATTAATTTTAATAATTATTTATTAAAATAAAATATTATTTTTTTAGAAAATAATAATCTTATAATAGAAAATTAGGAAAAAATATTTATTAATATTTATATTATTTATAAATTTTAATAATTATAAATTAAAATAACATATTATTTTAATAACCAAATTTTTTTATTGATATTTATATTATTTATTAATTATAAATTAAAATAAAATAATATTATTTCCAAAAAATAATACTATTATAACAGAAAATCAAAAAAATTATTTATTAATTTTAATAATTATAAATTAAAATAAAATATTATTATAACTGAAAAATAATACTCTTATTACAGAAACTTCTAAAATATTTTATTTACTAATATTTATATTATTTATTAATTTCTATAATTACAAATTCAAATAAAATAATATGAATAAAAAATAATAACATTATAATAGAAAATCTAAAAAAATTATTTATTAATATTTATATTATTTATTTAGTTTCAATAATTATAAATTAAAATAAACTAATATTTTAATAGAAAAATAATCATATTATGACAAAAAATTCTAAACAATTTATTTATTAATATTTATATTATTTATCAATTTTAGTGATTACAAATTAATGATATTCAAATAATGTTATAACAGAAAAATAATTACAAAATAAATGGTAACAAACTAAGCGAAAATAATAAAGTTACATAATTAGCATGTCCCAAATAATTGATAATATATTCTTCCGTAATGTATAATCACGTACCATTTTTGCTAAATACACGTTTATAATTTTTTTACATGTAATACTCTTACTCTCAGCAAATTACTCTTTTACTCTCAATCTCGCTTAGGAATTTTATTCAATATCTCTTACTCTCAATCTCTTTCGCATTTACTCACAAGAACCCCATTCTCCCATTTTAAAGATTCGAAGCACTTATGACTAGGTACTGATTCCAAAGAACAAGCATGTCTCTTGCATGGAGCATGTTGAAAAAGTAGTCAACACGCTATTCACGTGTTGCTATAGTTGCGCCATGTGGACATAGATGCTAGAAATTTTTGCGAAAAGTTGCAAAGCACTTATGAAGAATTTTTGCAAAAGCAATCAACATACCTCTTGCGTGTTGTTCCGGTGGTGTCGCGTATCCAAAACTGTGACGAATCTCTGAAAAATTACGAAAAATCTCTGACAACAGAGACAACACGTCCCATCAAAAAATTCTGCACATCCACAATACTTCAAAATATCCAAAATATTAATATTATACAAAAATACCACTACTTTTTTCTATATAAAATAAAATCTTCGTAATTCAGTATGGCTAAATTTTTTCAATAAAAAAATCAGAGTTACATTAAAATGGATATGCATGAAGTAATTACAATGATATGATGTCAGAACAAAACTCAAGTAACGATTTGTGTAAAGTAGAATTTTATAATTTTTACCTGCGAAATGCATGTTAAGATTTAACTTGTTACATTTTAATTTAAAACCTGCAAAACACAGGTTGTGATTTAATTTTTTTTTTTAGTTTAGAACATGCAAAACACAGGTTATGTTTTAACTTTTCTTTTCAAATTTCAAAACCTTCAAATGCAGATTATGTTTTACCGGCTTTTTATGACTTTTATGCCGTTTATATAACGTAGGTTGTGTTTTGTTTTGTTTTTAATTATAAAACGTAAGTTGCATTTTGTATAAGCCTATAAATACCATTGTTGTTTATCTCTTCCATGCTTGTGATTTTTTTTGACAACTAATAGTATCAAAAAAATTGGATAAGGTGATGTTAAGGCTATAAAAAATATTACAAATTTATGAGTGCATTATAATTGTGAGATCATATCACACACACATGAAGGAGTGGTTTTTATGTGTGAATCTCCATTTTCTTTTGCTATTCTATGCACCATGAGTTTTACGAAATAACAAAATGGTGTTTGTGATAACAAAGTTACATTCAAAGAAGGTGAATAATATTTTATACAGAAATCTTGTTGTCGTATTTGGTGGGCTAATACAATTTTAAATAAGGCCCATCACTGACGACGATGTATGCAACAGATATTTTATATTTATCAACAAATCTAATTTCACGTGCCGATGATAGAGTTGTATGTTGAGTTTGAACAACATATGTGCCTTGGATGCAGTTGACAAGGAGTTGAATATGGATGAAATCAAGGACATATCTTGGGAAAAAAATAACAATGACAGTGAAGAGGAATTCGAAGCCAACTATAAAATCGATGACGAAAATGATGACAAAAACTAGGCAGTCAATCTGGCAGTGCAAAATGAAGTAGATATAGCTATCAACCAGCATCTCTTCGGTGTTCCGTCTTTTATATGAGCTCTGAATCTCGCAGCCATGCATGCTTCGAAATTTTCTGAGTATGCGAATATGGGTATGTTATGTTTATTCAAAATTAGTTACCATTACCATTTTTTTTATTTAAGCTTGAATGACGAACGATAGTTTGCATTTGGTAGGTGAAGGCAATGCAATGGCAAAAGACGGTGAGTTTAGTATCGAAATAAAATTTGGTTCTAGAGAGTAGATGATCTCTATAATCAAAAGTTACACTATCTCTAGAGACTAGAGGAGTTGATTACATGGCATATGAGTCGAAGCCGCAGATATTCTATACAAAATGCAAAGGGCATGATAGAGGATGTGATTGGTTTGAAAGAAATGATGTTGGGAGATCAGGAGATACAGTGGCAAACACACGTGTACCATTGGCACGATTTCACAAGATCAAGCCATGTTGGACTTAGACATGATTGAAGATGCTATTAGGTCGTTGGTTGAAGTAAATCCATCGCTAAAAGTGAAATCTATTATTGTAGAAATTTAATTTAAATTCAACTATACTGTAAGTTACCGTAAGACTTGGTTGGTTAAGCAAAAGTTCATCACAAAAATTTTCGATGATTAAGAAGTTTCTTATCAAACTATGTCAATATGGTACAAAGCAATGTGTGCCAAAATGCAAAAGTCATGTGTTCAAATAAAAGCTCTGTCAAAATCAAATATCTCAAATTATTTAACTATTCGTAATTATTAATTTAACATAAAAACTTTATATAAATTTCTGTTATTTTACTATCATAAATTTTATTATTCTAGTAGTTAATTATTTAGTTAAAAATATGTAAATATATATAAATGTATATAAACACATAATAAGAATAAATGACCATTTGTACCCATGAAAGATGAAAACACTGACATTTGTACCCATGATAGCTCGAAACTAAACTTATACCCATGATAGATGCTGTCCGTGTGACAAAAGTGCCCTGGCTTGGATCTGAGTTTGGTTCGTGGGTTTCTGAACCTACGTGGCACTCCCACCCTCCAAAGTCATATCTGACGTGGATGTGAACGTTGATTATCAAAAGGGGGATAGGTTGAACGCATGAAATCAAAACCCTAGGTAGCTTCTCCCCTCCCCAATACAAACCAGGATCCAGAGAATCGATGCTTGTTGAATCTTATTGAGTGTGACGTGCACCCACGGTGATAAAGAATTAGGTCGTACCTCCCGCAATGTCTTTCCGCAGATTTACCCCTGCTCCAAGTGATGGCAGTCGCAGTTCTTCTTCAAGTTCGAAGAAGATGAAGGCGAAGAAGCTGGACGACAGATGCTTCTGTGGAAGAGAGTTTGCGTTGATGGAGTCTGGCACCGTTACGAACCCTAATCGATGGTTTATCAGATTTCCTCTATGGGCAGTAATGGACAGACGCTGTTGGAGTTCAAGTGAGAAAGTTTTCTTTGCATTTAAGTTGACCAATCGGTGAATTTGTTTTGTTTTGCCAGACAAGAGACTGCAAATACTTTGTATGAGTTGATGAAATCGAAGAAGGATGGGAGGGCATAGCAAGATGTTTGGCCAAAAGACAGTCAGGGAGTTCTTATCCAAGGCATGATGATGGGTTCACTGTCACTGAACCTGGGGAAAATCAGCAAGCATCGTCAATCCTGGCGAGAGGGATAGAAAAATTTAGGGCTGAAATTAGGGGTGAAATTATGGGAATTAGAGTGTTGCTTTTATGGATAGCGTTGGGTGTTGCATTTTGTTTGATCTGTGAGATGTATTTCTTTATGAAAATATAAAATTTGTATGGAGTTGGGGTCTTTGTAAATCATGAGAGAGTGAATGTATTTTCTGATTTTGACATAGACACTTTGATGCTGTTGCTGCTTTGTAAGTTCCATATGATAAATTTTATTGCTAGTCAGTTGGTATGCAGCTATATTTTCTACTTAAAGAATCATAATTAAGCTCAATCTGTGACATAGAGACCTGATGGTTGTGGTAATGAAATATAAAACCAGGCATAGTAGGTGCTGTTCGATTAATGATAATCTTGTTCCATAATAGAGTGAGTAACAGTTATACATAGATTTTGCAACTTAAAGCATAAGCTGAAAACCAGGAAAGCTAAGTCAACAAGTGGACTGACCATGAAATAAACCAAAAAACATAGTTGATTACAGCAAAAGTAGCATTTCATAGTCAGAACAACCAAAATAGCAATGTTTCTTAGTCCAACATAGTGAAATAAACCAACCAGTTCCCAACTAAAATTAGTGTATCAGCAATGGCAATTACATCAAAATAGCAAAAAAAATTCAAAACACAGTCTATGACATTGGTGTTGAGTTACTGCTCCCGCTCGAGATTCCATTTTTGGCTCCGCTTGATGCACCTCTCCTGCCTCGACCTCTTCCTTCACCCCCTGCCTCTAACAGTTGTGCCTCTTGTTCTAGAAATACCTTCCACACCAGTTGTCGGCATGAACTGCACGAACCTTGTGGTTGTCCCTACACTAGCACCCTGCAGTGGATTTGGGGTTGTTTGAGAGTTATGTGTGGAAGGGGTTGTGGTTGGATTCTTGGGAGATGGTGCAGATGCTTGTGGGGTATGTGCAGACAGGGGAGGGTCGCTTGACACTTCCCCTTTTAGGATGTTTCTTGGCTGGTCCAGTGGTTGTTATAGTCTGGGGTTGTGTGGTTGCTGGTGGTGGCATCGGGGGTGGAGGCTGGATTCCAAAGAACAACCAGTGTAATAGTATGAGTCGTTAAACAAATGTAATTAAGGAAATGAATAAAGGAATGAACTAACCTGTGCAGTCTGGGCTGCTGTGGAACCGTTTCCCACTTCAGTTGCTGTTGCTTCAACCTCGGCAGCTTCTAATGTCTCCTCATAGTACATTTCAGCCAGCATATCTTCATCCTCATCACTTGCAGGGACTTGGGGTGCAGCACTCCCTTCACCCATTACTTCCTTTCTCTTCTTACAGCTTCGCTTGTTGTGACCAGCCTACGTAAAACAGGTACTAGTTAAATTGGTACACATAAAGTTAAACATCAAATTATAATATACTAAACACACCTGGAGGCAGTATTTGCATACGATGGTGCCAATCCTCCTCTTAGTTCTATGAGGATCACTCTTATCCTTAGGGGCATCATTTCTTTTGTCTCTCTTCGTTGAAGGTCTTCCGATTGGCTTTTTGTACCGGGGTGGCAGAATTGGTAGGGTGTCAAGGTGCTCCCAGAACTCTTGGCTTGGAACTGGACGCATTGAAGTCTAATATGAAGCATTATAAGCACCCATCGTGAGCCAGTTATGTGCATACTTTTCGGGTCTTCTATTTTGGTAAGCTAAAGCAGCACATGCATGTCTACAAGGTAGCCCAGTCAATTGTCAGAGTCTACAACTACATGTACCTTTGCCCAAGTCCACACTGACCTTCATGGAAAGACATTGGACTTCATAAACATTTTCCGCGTCATCTCCGGTTGGAAGGGGTCTCCATTTGTTGCTCTCTCTCTTCTCTCTTTCTAATCTGCTCTGTTGAGTTGGGGCTAACCTTCCACTGTACCCAACCAAAGCCTTTTTGTTCCTTGCCATGATCCGCATTACGTAGCACCTCACTTCTTCCAACATGGTTATAATCGGTTTTCCCTTCATCTTCTTGACCTTGGCATTAAACACCTTGCAGTTATTATTGGTGTAGTTGTCCATCTTAGGGTACTCACTAAAATGTGCTCTGCTCCACTGTTTCGGACTAATCTTGTCCAAGTATTTCCAAGCCCCTACATTGATCTTTTTTAGCTTATCCATTGCAGCATTGAAGTCCTGTGTCGTAGTGGCCTTAGCACATGACCACATACACTTCTTCAGCTGCAAGTCACTCCATTTCTTGCAAAAGTTTTGCCATATATGCATGGCACAGAACCTGTGGTTGGCGTTTGGGTACATTTCTTGGACTGCAGGAATTAACCCCTATAGATAACCATTAATATAAACAGCATTCAATAATCACTCTTCAACAACTGTCAACAGTTATCAATAAACAAACTTCAATGATAATAAACAACAGGTATCATAATTCAACAATAGCAAGCATGAAAACAATAATTCAATAATAATTCTTCTACAATAATTCAATTTTCAAACTTCAATGGCCATAAACAACAGTTATCATAATTCAATAATCATACTTCCAGACCCTAAACAACACTAATCATTCTTTTACAGTATGCATCTAAACCTAGTTCATTAGTCAAGCATAAAAACCTATACATTGCAGAATTAAAACACATAACAAAATTAAAACACAAATACCTTCTGCATGTCCGACATGAAGTTAAACCCGTTCGCCTAAAAATCTCCCACATCATCCTGAAGGATATCTAAAAACCACTTCCAACTTTCCTTGTTTTCTAATTCAACAATTGCATATGCAATGGGGTAAATGTGGTTATTTGCATCCTGCCCTATAGCTGTTAATAGCTGACCCCCACAATACCCTCTAAGAAATGTGCCATCCAACCCTATGAATGGTCTACAGCCACCTACAAATCCCTTCTTGCATGCCTCAAAACATACATAGATCCTCAGAAAAAGGAAATTTGAATCAGGCATGGATTTGTGTGTATCCTAACTGTAGAGCCAGGATTAGTCTTCAGAATCTCATTAGCATAGTCACGAAGAATTGCATACTGTGCAATCTCAGATCCCTCAATCCTCTCCTTTGCCTTTTTCATAGATCTATAAATCTTTCTCTCGTTGATGAGTACATCATACTCAGCTCTGAAGAACTGGTCAGCCTCTCTCACACTGAAGTTTGATTGAAGTCTTATTCTTTCTTCTAGCTCATCAATCACCCATTTACCATCTGCTGACTTGCAGTGATTGTCCCTACTGCAGGTGCGTTCGTTGACAAAGGTCTTAACCTGATAACTTGCTGGAAATATGCTCTTGGCACAGTATATCTGCCAATGATATTCTTCATCGTAGCATATAGCCTTTGATCTTGTAGAGTCACAGCGTGCAAAGAAAATGCTTCTTCCGATGTTTATATTAAACTTCCGGACTGCTTTCCTAAACTGATTTAGAGTCTCAAATTTCATTCCCACTTCCAACCTCACCTGGCTAACAGGGGCATCGGCATTACTTAAGGAAAGACTGGGGTCTCGTCAGAATCTTCATCACTAGGTATGCTATGCAAGTCCTCTGATTCATAGCAATATACCCAACGTTGTCATCAGAAAAATCATCCTCATCAACCGGGGCATAGAAGGTTGGAGGCTTGTTCGAATCAGGATTAGGGATGAATGACTGTCCTGTAGGGGGGCCTCTTTGTTGATCTTCTCCTGTTCTTTTTTGGCCAACCCTCAGCCTCATCTGAAGGATTGGTTTCATTATTCTGGGGAGTCCTGTTGGAGTCAGAAGGTGGGGCTGACTCAGGGATTTCTTGTAAAAGTGAATTTCTGTAAGGATGTGGGATGTATTAGGTGAGCTGCTCAGGTGCAATAGGATCAGAGACATTGGCCTGAGAGGGAATGAATTGGTCTGTCTCATCAGAGTGCCAAGGTTGTTGTGAAGCTTCAGATACATTGGCATTAGGGGGAGGGATTGGGTTTGTCCCATGAGTTTGGGATGGTTGCTTCTCTACCTCAAGAGGTGGCTGGGAAGGTTGGGACTGAGTTGATGGTGGTTCATCGGGCTGGACAGGTGTTGGAGGTGGTTGGGAAATGTTATTTGGTTCATGTGTTGCTACAGGAGCTGGGTTGTTCTCTTGATGGGCCTCTACCATGGGCTGGGGCTCAGCACTTTTTTGGGCCTGCTTGTCAACTTGGACATTACCAACTATCTCAGCATCGTCATCATCTTTCACTACTGTTAATCTTCTTTTTGGAGTCTTCTTTGGAGTTGGTACCCTTTTAGCACAGACCTTTCTTCTCCCCTTTGATGGAGTCAATTCCTTATCCTCAACTACCACTAGCTGATCCACGGGATGCTCTGTATACACATTAATTTTGTTTTCATTATTCATGACTGCCTCATACATTCTAACTACATCCATATCAACCCTTAGCAACCTCAACCCATCATCAAGCTCCTTCCCAGGTTCTAGCCAGTAAAACTCAGAAATTGACGTATATCCAATGTCCTTCAGCAAGTCAGAGATGAAAAAACCATTGAGGGTATCAACGTTTATCCTCTCTATCTCCGTCACTTCTCCACCAATGTAGCTAACCTTACCAACTGGCTCTCTCTCAAACCTTCCTCTATGATGAATGGACAGAGTTATGTGGATGGTGGCCATCCCTGGAAGTAAAATTTAACAAACCAATAAACACACATTCTCTGTAACTGATGCTAACACAAACCCTAAACAAACTACTCTCTATTAATTCTGAAGGAAATACAGTAACTCATACGGTTTCATTAGGTAGCAACGTTTGTCTAACTACTTGCAACGACATATGAAATTATTCATTGGTGGGAAACGACATACCTGTGTAATTCTTCAAAGGGAGTGACCACCTCGATGTCGAATACGAAAGGAATGGTAAAAGGCTCTCCTCGCTACTCGATTCGGCGTACTCTAGTCGTCTTCTCCGGCTTCGAATGGACCAACGGCGACGACGAACCTCTCCTAAGGCACCACTGATTCTCGCGGGAACTGACATTTCTTTTTCCACTTCCTTTTGATAATCAACGTTCACATCCACGTCAGATATGACTTTGGGGGGTGGGAGTGCCACGTAGGTTCGGAAACCCACGAACCAAGCTCAGATCCAAGCCAGGGCACTTTTGTCACACGGACAGCATCTATCATGGGTATAAGTTTAGTTTCGAGCTATCATGGGTACAAATGTCAGCGTTTTCATCTCTCATGGATACAAATGGTCATTTATTCCACATAATAATTACTGATTTTTTTAGGATATGTTATGCTAGTTTTTCATAGCCTTTAGGGGCTTCTTGTCGCTTTGGGTTCGCACTTGTGCTCTGTAGCAGCACGAGACAACGCTGTGGCAGTAGGGTCCTCACTTGTAGAAACTTGAAACATTGAAAACAACCAGAAAAATAACAAGTACATATATTTAAAGTTTAAACAGAAAAAGGGCAAGCGCTTTTCTTTTCTTTCTTGCCAATCACAACTCCTCCTCATATCTCTTATATTTATATTATTATTACTTTGTGTAATTGAAAAATTATACAAAGGAAAAATTGGTATATCAGAGCCATATGAGCAACATGGCATTGTTGTTGGAATGCCAGTGAAGAATGGAGACACATCATAACAAATGAACTGTAATTGAGCTCACTTGAACTTTACAAAAATTAATCCTAATCCTCATTTAAGTGTCTACCAAATTTGATGCAATAATGCAATTAGTCCTAGGTGTCAATGAAATCAATGAACGTTGGTAAGTTGGTGGTGTTACAATCGCCCCCAATTCATGAATTTCTTAACCTCATCATACAAGACTAAGATAGCTGCAGCACCTGTGCTTCTAAACACATTTGAAACCGTGCCGCGGTAGAATGAAGCCAACCCCTCTGTCCTATAGATCTTCCTCCAGCAATCCAGGGTGCTGTGGTACACCGGCCGTTCCATCCCCGACTGCATCATCATCCTCCTGCGGACCGTGTCTAATGGGTAAGATATCAACCCTGCCGAGGTTGTGACTGCCTGAGCTACCAACCAGCGCTTCCACAGAGCAATCTCCGGCTTGGATTCTTCTTCGGATAGAATCTCTTTTATTGTATCAAAGCCTCCAAAGTAAAGGCCCCTGTGGACCACCATCCCTTGTAGGGATGCAGGAAGGCCCCTGTAAATCCCCCGGATCCCGTCCTTTTCGAATATGGTAGCCAGGAAATGGTAGATGCCACGAAACTGACGTGCCTCTTTCCTTCCGATGTCAGCAGCAAGGCGGGTATGTGCAATGTCAAGGGGGTAGACTAAGATAAGTGCTGTACAACCGGCCGCAGCACCAGCGACAAAATTGGCAGATGCACCGGAGAAGATAGTACTGTCATGAGAGTTTCCACCTCTTAACATGCACCTGTATAGATCCTGTTGAAGAAACAATTTATCAAGATTCTTACATTAACTATAACATTCTGTTACAGAAACATAACTTTCCACTCGAATGTTGCATGTTTCTATACACTATGCTATACACTATCTTCTTTAATATTGCATATTATACTTCAATAAGGGCAAAGAAAGGTAAGTTGGTGTGAATTTTATTTTCCAAAAATACCATCTATCATCTCACGACAAGAAATCCTCATTATTTTACAATTTACACGGAAAATATGGTCTGGCACCAAGCTGTGATCACCTTTGTCTTAATCACTCATGGTTAAAAAAGAACAAGGAGGAAAAGGAAACAGGGAATAGCAAAGCAACACAACCAAAAGTAGATTTCAAGGGTTCTTATGATTGCTTTTTGGCAATTTATTAACTAACCTTGGGGTCACTGTTCAAGTGTGGAATAGCTGGATTAGCAACTTTAGACTTAATTATCTTCCAAATAATCATGTCATGTCTTAGGTTAGGACACTAAATACACAATAATAATGGCTGCATGAGTCACATCTTATGCGAGGAACTTTGTTGTACGTATGTCGCATCTTTACTAAAGCATCAGCTTAAATGAGAATAAATGCTTAAATCCTTTCTATTCTTTTTGTGGTAAAGATACTGCTGTTATTATACTATAGACCACTATCAGCAAAGTGCATTTGGCCAGAAAGAATTCCCATATTCTTCAGTCAGCAACTTCAATGAAACTTCACATAAAATCCTCCAGAGATAGAATATTTTCCTTCTGAACAATGAAATCAGATGCCCAGCTCAGAATTCATCAGTTCCATTCACTCCCTTTAATCGTGATCTATAAATCTATAGATGTTTTGGAATCTAAAAATGATGCTCCTCTTTGCATCTGTTAGATTTTTTGTGGTGGTGGTTGATGGGGAGAGAGAAAAAGCAGAGTGACGAATCAAATTACTTTCATCTTAAAAAAGTAACTGGTGATCCTGAAACAATCTACTTAACTAATCTCGAATTATGCTGAAACACTATATTGACTATGCTGCAGCTAAATAATAACTGGAAGGGAAAAAAAAAGTTGCAGATAATTAGATAATTGAAAGCACACAAATTATCCTTCTCCAAAAGGAAATTCTCTTAGGGAGCCGAGAAATCCCAACCATTCGAATCAAACATTAAACGAAATGAATAATGAATCAATCCGTGTGTATCTAAGTTATGTAAGTCCCTAACTCCTATACTTGGCATCAAGACCTAACTCCTATTGCAAAACGTGTTGATCAATATATTGTTCTATTGAAAAATATTAACTGTAGTTATCTTATTTTGCCAATACATGTTCTTTGTGGTTTTCATAATTTGATGCTTTTACAAACTTGCACTTGCACTCACACCCATGCCCATAGATGAATTTGTAAACTGGTATTACTCTTAGTCCCAGCAGAAACAAACAAATTTTCTGGCCATTGAGTACTTGCAGCTGTCTCAGTACTAGTCTCAATAACATGAAGGCAGCAAGGAATGCAGAAGCATCTATCTGATATCATGCATTTCAAGAAAAATCTAACCTAAAGGACTGGAAAATGGAAACACCTAATAAAGTTAGGGAAATAAAGAGGCATTTAATTGGAACTAGTTAACCTTGATAGCACCACAAAGACGGGAGGTGCAAAAATGTTGGGAACTTGGAACAAACACCATCATGGAATACAAGTTCCAAATAGTCATACAACAGATTCATTCACAGGGCATCTACAAGATGACATCATCCACCATTCTTCATTTTGTTTTCAAACATCACATAAACGTTTAAAGTAGTCTCTCAAGCAACCAAAATAGTATGTCAACAAAAATGCAAATAAGGTAAAGTTTTTTTTTAAATGAAACAAGGTAAAGTTGCTAGAGGGGGTAAAAAGAAAAAAAGAAGCTATTAAGAACAAAAGAAGTGCCTGGTGGTAACTCTAAACAAAAGAAGTGGTTGGTAGGATTCTTTGCAGTTGTCTGGAACATTTGGCTGGAACGAAATAGCAGAGTTTTTCAGAACCCTGTGACAGGAGTTGGTGCTATTAAGAATAGGTCGTTTTTGAGTTACAGGGAATGGTGCGGGGTTGATCCGTTTGGTTGTTGATGGCAATGCCGGAGATGACAACGGATTAGTTTCTTTGTACCTGTGTTTATGTTCTTAATTTCGCTTGTCTTGATTACCTACTTGCTCCACATTAGTGTGTTGAGCTCCTTTTTGTTCAAAAAACAAAAGAAAAAAAGAAGCTATTTTCTAGAGAATCTCAAATGATATATGACTGCAAATACTTCAACTCTTCAAGGACCATTTAACATTGAAGTAATCAGAGACTCACTGCAATGGTACATAATATCAATCAAACTCTATGTTCTAATAACATCACTCAAACTCTCCATGTTATATGCATAGTGTGTTAAGTTTCTTGGCTCAATTGATGGGGAATCTACTGCCTAAATATGGAAGATTGCCAATAAATTCTTTGGGGAAAAAAGAAAAAGAATGAATTTAAGGAAAGAATACAAACCTTGAGAGAGAAATTGAGTGCAACGGAAGGATAATAGCGAAGAACACTGCTGCCATTACCACGCCACAAAGAGAGAACGCCTTCTTCTCTAACAGTGCGGAGTATGCAATCAAACATGCCCTTGAATCTTCGACGCCCGCTCGAAACAATAGCCAAATTGCTCTCTTGCGTCTGCAGAAGAAGCTTGGCCCTCTCAATAGGGGCCACAATGGTGTGAACCACCCCACCCATCACCGCCCCAGCCATGAGATCACGGTGAAAGTTCACCAGCTTCGAATTCAACGACGATCTTTCTTGTTCTCTTCTTAATCTCAATCTTGCTCTTTCTGGGTCATCATCCTCACCGCTCATCCTTCAAAATTTCCCCCCTTTTGCGTTTCTTCACTTTCCTCTTCTCCAAGTTAAAAACTTTGCACAAAATTGCAAATACCCATTATTGATTTTTCCTTTAATAAAGAAATAAGGGTGCCCGGAGCACACCGCCTATGTAAATTCGTAGTTCTTCGAAGCAAAGTTTGGTTTTTTTTTTCTTTTTTATAATTTTTTTAATACCTTTATCAATATCAAGAATCAGCAAAAGGAGGGAATCGTAAAAACGTGATGGGCTTCTATTTTCTAATGGTGATAGAGTAAATGGTTAAAGAGTGGAATGGGTTTCTTTTCTTTATCTTGTTTGTTCCATTTTGACTTTCCGGTCACGGCAGCCATGGATAAACCGATAAAGATAGTTTTGTTTCATTTTCATTTGTTACTGATTCTCTCTCTCTCTCTGACTGCGTGGATTATTCCACGTGTAGTGATCTACTGCTATGTTGGGAAGTTTTCAAATGGAAGGGAATGAAACCAAGAAAGAAAAGAGAATTGAATCCAAAGAAAAAGATTGTCAACCATCACAAGGCATAACAACTACTGCTACGTGTTTCATTTTCCGATCTTATCTCCATCAATAATATTTAGTTTAGTTGGGTTTATCCAAGTATGGATATCAATATTGAATAGTGATTTTTCTCTTTCTTTTCTTTATCCTTGAATGAATTAGGCTAATTTTATGGTGTCTATTAATTATTGTTTAAATTTTATCTAATTTATTTTTTTATAGTAAATTTTAATTTTTTAAAAATTATTTATTGTTATATTTTTTAAATTAAATATTATTTTTAATCTTTTTTAATAAATAGTCATTATCTTTTAGGTACCATAATATTCACAAAGTATAAATATTAATAGTGATTTTTGTTGTGATAAGATTGAATAGGTGGATGTCCATTTTTAAGAGATAATGAATTTAATGAAGGTTGAAAATGTTACTTTTTGTATACCTATAAATAGGAGGCTAAACCTTAGGTAAACATAGAGCAATAAACAATTCTCTCTCTTTTTTACGTTGCAATACTTCTTTTTCTTTCTTTATATATATATACATTACAAATTTACAATATATAATATTAGTAAATATATTAATGATCTCTATTATATTGAGATAATAATTGTGGTAAATACTACTACTAGAATTAGCTAATTATACTTCTTTATTTATTTTATATTACCTTATCCATATTTATTTAATTGTTTTACAATACGTTATCAGTACGAGACTCTGATCAAATTTTAGGAAGACTCCAGGTAACAAATTTTTATTATGTCGAAACTCTCTCATCTTGAATTCAATGATCTTGATATATCTGGAAACAATTATTTATCATGGATATTAGATTTTGAAATCCATCTTGATTCAATGGATCTTGAAGATACTATTAAGGCTGAAAATAATACATCTCAAAAGAATATAACCAAAAACCATGATTTTCTTTCGTCCTCATCTTGACGTATGATTGAAAAATGAATATCTCACATTAAAAGATCCTACAAATATGTGGAAAGACCTTGAAAAAAGATACAATCATTAAAAGACGATAATACTTCCTCAAGCCTGATATGTTAGAGAAAATTTTTTCAACCTTCCATGCCTCGAATGTGCTCCTACAGCAGCAGTATCGAGAAAAAGGATTTAAAAAATATTTTGAGCTAATTTCTTGCCTTTTTATTGCTGAGCGCAACAATGAGTTACTCTTAAAAAATCATGAAGCACGCCCAGCTGGTGCCACCCCATTTCCTGAAGCAAATGTGGCAAATCATAACCCCGGAAGAGGTAAATGGCAAAATTTTGGTAATAAAAAAAATTATGGAAGGAAGAAGAATTATATTCACAAGAAAGGATCTCACCAGAAGTGGGATAAAGAAAAAACAATGGAAAATGTAAATCAATTGAGGATAAATGCTTCCGTTGTGATGGAAAGGACCATTGGTCACGTACTTGTCGTACCCAAAGGCACCTAGTTGATCTTTATCAAGCATCATTGAAAAATGATGACAAAGGAAAGGAAATAAATTTTGTTTCAAATGATGAAAATTCCACCACTCATTATGATGTATCTAATTTCTTTGAGGATCCTAAAGGAAATAATACATCATTGATCAAATAGCCAATATTTCCTTCAGAATCTTTAAAGAAATTAGATACATCATAATGAGTGGTGAAATTTTCATCATTTGAAACAAAATTTGTTTCATTTCCTTTGTCATCCTTTTTCAAAAATACTTGATAAGGATCAACTAGATACCTTGGGGTACGACAGGTACGTGACCAATGGCCCCTTTCCACCACAACGGAAGCATTTATCCTCAATTGATATACTTTGCCCATTGTTTCTTTCTTTATCCCACTTTTGGTGAGATATTTTCTTGTGAACATAATTTCTTTTCCTTCCATAATTTTTCTTGTTATCAAAATCTTGTCATTTACCTCTTCTGGGGTTATAATTTGCCGCATTTGCTTTAGGAAATGGGGCAGCGCCAACTGGGCACGCTTCATGATTTCTTAAGAGGCAACTCAGTGTTGCGTTCAACAACAAGAAAGCAAGAAATTAGCTCAAAAAAAAAATTTTTAAATCCTTTTTCTCGATTGCTACTGCAGGAGCACATTCGAGGCATGGAAGGTCAATAAAATTTTCTCTAACATATCGGGTTTGAGGAGATATCACCGTCTTTTGATGATTGTTCTTTCTTCAAGGTCTTTCCACAGATCTGCAGGATCTTTTAATGTGAGATATTCATTTTTCAATCATACGTCAAGATGACGACGAAAGAAAATTATGGCTTTGGCTATATCTTTCTGGGATGTATTATTTTCAGCTTTAATGGTATCTTCAAGATCCATTGAATCAAGATGGATTTTAGCATCTAGTATCCATGGTAAATAATTGTTTCCAAATATATCAAAAGCATTATATTCAAGATGAGAGAGTTTCGACATAATAAAAATTTGTTACCTGGAGTCTTCCTAAAATTTCGTTAGAGCTTCGTGCTGATAACGTGTTATAAAATAACTAAATAAATATATAAGGAAGAGATAACAAATAAAATAAAAAAATATAATTAGAGAGAAAAAGATGTCTTATTACTTTTGTTGTGTATTCCCTTTGCATTAGTACATGTATTTATAGGCACATAAAATTTACTTTTCAAACTTCTTCATTCTAAGAATTTATTTCCTTCAACGTAAGGAAAAAGTGCTACTCATAAATGGACATTCATCATCCTTATCTATCCGTGTCACAACACTAACAAGTTTTATAGCTCATATTTTTCACGTGTCCAATCTCAGCTTCCTTCATGCACCAGGCATTCAATTTTGAGATCAGTATACTCATTGTTCCATTGTTAAACACATAGAGATGTGCCTCATTGCCAGTAGCTAGCTTTGGATAAACTCTACTACTCATACAAACTCTTCCACCTTCCCCAAAACTCTCAATAATAGAGTGGTCAATCTGCACAATAACAACAAGTACTATATCAGATTAACAAGATGAAACAAGGAGAAAGTTAATCACAAGGAACCAATATACCAAGCTTCTAAGTGAAATTGTTCTGGGATTAGAATCTACATCAAAGAAAGTTCCATATGTTGTTTTATCAAGGCCATTCTGCAGTGAGGACCTGTGAAGTTGTAAACAAATTCAATCCTAAAATATATTATATGAACCAAAAATATTGAATTAGGGGGATACTCAAAGAAGCAACCTAACCTGCTTTGATCACTGCACATTAGGCCTACATATTTATTGGATGTTTTGTATACTCTAAAAGAAATTGCAGTATGCTCTCTTAAGTCTTTTGAAGCTAAAGCTAATAAACCAAATGGCCCTATTATGCCACTCCTTGGTGCATTACTACAGAGTAGTTGAGGATCAACACCACTGAGATCAAAGGATTCAGCATTTTCTAGTTCAGGAATCTCAAACAATACCTCTATATCAGCCTGGTTAACACACAACTTTAGTAGTCACTTGGAGGAAAATCTGAGAAGAAAAGACACTTTGATTTTACATTTTTCACTTACTTGTGATGCAGTGATACCTGATACTTCAAGTATTGATCCACCTCCGAGTTTCTCTCCATTAATACTGATGTTCTTGCTTCGCAGTTTTTCGACTTCTTCGATTGGCCACTGTACTAATCGGTTCCCACTTTTGTTATCAAGCCAAACTTGTCTTGGAATTGACTGCATACATGATACATCAAACTATGATCCTCCATATCTTAATGATTTCTACTTTAGGATATGAACAATGTTCAATGATGCTGTTTCATTAGGAGCAAGAGCAAAATGCATATCATGGAAAAGGATACCTGTACACCAGCCCAGCCTTTGTCAATATCATCTTTTTCGCTGTCGGATTCATTTACCCAACCCCACAATATTCTCCTGTTTTTAGCATAGTCAAAGAATGATTTGGAAGCATAGAATTTACCATAGTCATACCTCAAGTCCAAACTAGTTCCTGTAAATTTAGCATCAGCAATAAACCTCTCTTCATCAGAGAGATATTTTCCCACAAAATAGTAGTCATGTGCCATTCTTAGGTAGCCTACCTTCGCGACATGCCTAACACTCGAACTTTCGACAGATGAATCAACCCCATTAGTCCCATTGATGGACACTGGATAAAAATCCGGGCATTCACATACTCCAGTATTATCTGTTGCATAAAAAGGATTAGCATCTTCTAATTTCCAATTAACAAAATCCTCACTTTGGTACAAAATTGCCCTCCCTTGATCACCCTTTTGAGCACCAATGATTATTCTCCATTTACCATCCTTTCCATGCCAAGCAGTTGATGGATCTCTAAAATTGTCCACTTCAGCAACCTCACTAGGAATTATCACAGGGTTCTGAGTGTGTTTCACCCACTCCCTTAAAAAAGGGTCTGATAAGTTCTTTGGCATAGCCAAATTCTGAACTTGGTGCCTGTTATGATCAATACCAGTATACATGATAACAGGTTTTCCATCTAAGAGGATTGTGGCTGAACCAGACCAACAACTAATGATATCATATGCCTCACTTGGTTCAATAGCATTGTTTAGGTGAATCCAATTGATGAGATCATAGGACACTGAATGGCCCCATACTATTCCATCACCAAAAGTTGCTGCACTAGGGTTATGTTGGTAGAAAAGGTGGTAAACTCCTTTGTAATACATTGGTCCTGTCACAGATACATCAAAATAAGTCACCTGATCATACTTTTTGGATCTCATTGAAACAAGTAGTTCTAAACCTGTACTTCACATTCCACTGAAACAATACTTGTATAGCTTTATTTCATAGAGTAAAGTATCGTTTTTGTCGCAGGGTAAATCCTATTTGTGTCCCTAACGTTTAAATCGTCTTATTTGTATCTCTAACGTTTGTAAAAGTGATTCAATGTTATCCTACCGTCAATTACACATCATGAGCGCTTTAATTTGAGTTTTAAAAATCTCTTCTTGAAGTTAGAATACAAATGTCTGGAATAGAATTGATGATCTACTCCGAAAGATAGCTCATCAAATGTTGAAACTAATTCCTGCAACATTTACATAATTCACTTTTCTAAGAACATAATTGAATCTAAACACAAATAGTGGGTATAATATTAAAATCGAACACATTTAAGTGAGACCTAATTGAGAATGAATACATCCAAGTGAGAATAATTGAAAAATATAATCTGATTTGTTAGTATAATTGATAGTAGGATAACATTGAATCACTTTTATAAACATTAAGGATACAAATAGGACGATTTAAACGTTAGGGACACAAATAGGACTTATCCCAAAAGTTGGGACAAAAACGATACTTTACTCTATTTCATATTATGGGTCATTAGCAAAATCTCAAATTGAAAAGAGCAAAACGGGACAGTCTTGACAAAAGGGCAAAATATCCTTACCCTAAAACAAAATTTGTCAAATTTTTTCTCCATCCATAATTTAGAGATAACAGAACAAGGACAAACACAATTTTATTATCTTATCTTTGTCTCATATTTCTATATTTTCTATACTAAACATACTAACTAAAACATAGCCTTTTATATATTCAGAGGCTTACCATTAGGATCTGCATCATGAAGACATCCATGATCAAATTTTCTTCAGTGAAACTTGAAAAACCATATAGGAAAAGGATTAGTCAATGAAACTGAAAATAAATAATTAACAGAGATACATGTTTCTAAGCTTAATGGGGGTGTGTAATACCGTTCATCCAATTTTGTGGAGGCTGAAAGTGATAAGAAGTTCGATAAGGCGGGTTTTCAGGTACCCTGTACTTGAAAGGATTGATAGTGTTAGTGTGTGGCCATGAATCAAATCCATTAGCAACGTTTTGCAGAAAAGTAAATAAGGCAAGTAACACTAATACTAGTGTTGCAGATATCTCCATGATGATAATATTAGATTTTCTCCTTCTTGTATTGGTGCCTATAACAGATATTTAATTTAGAATTGTATGACTCAAGTTGTGTTCTTGAATCTTGACTATATAATAATCTAATGTATAATTGATTAAGGATAATGATTAAAAATTAGAAGTGAGGCCTACGCTAAACCAATCCGATTATTGAAGTGATGATATTGATAGCAAACCCTTCATTTGTTTATTTGTTTAATAATTCAGTTCTGTCTAATAATAGAGGGAGATAGTATAATATACTTAATCTCTTCAATAGTGGATTAAATTAATTGATTAAATTATTAACAGTTGTTTTTAGTCACACATGCTCATCACATAAACATAAAAAAAGAAGAATTTTTTTTTAGGTAACTCTCAAATTTCTCAAACTTAGTTGAATTTTAAACTAAACTATATTTATTTGTTTTTTTTTTTTTTTGCCAAAGTTAGGAATAAGACTCGAATTCGCGACCTCTAAATGAATATCGAAAAATTATACTATTTGAGTTATAACTCCTTGGCAACTCAACTATATTTATTTATTGATAGTTACTTTATAAAAATATCTTTATAATTATTTAATAATTTATAATATTATCTTCGTATAAATATATTTTGATAAAAACACTCACCTTAGGGCTGGTAATTCATACCCTACCCGCGGGTATCCAATCCGATCCAACTCATTCGGGTAGGGTAGGGTACGTGTTTAGGGTGTACCTTACCCTACCCTGCCCTACCCGCACCTCATATATTACACATAAGTGAACAACCACTAAATTAATTAGTTAATTTAATAATTTAGAGCATTAGTTTTTTATTTTTTATGTTATTAATATGTATAAAATTTGAAATGATTGAATTTTATATTTACTTTAAAAAAATTTTATATTTTTACGGGTAGGGTAAAGTAGGGTAGAGTTTAGAACTTTAAGATGCGGATAAGATTATAATTAAGAGATTCTTAACTCGCAAATAGAGCAGGATATAATTTTAATAAAATTTTCAATTGACAGATAGAATTAAGGTAGAATACCCTACCCTACCCATTGACAGCTCTAGTCACCTTATTCATTTTGAGGTAGATGTAGAAAAGTCAATTAGCAAATCAGCATCTATAGTGCCTCTATCCCTTACAGGGCATAGGCCCATAAATGGGTATTTCGTAAAACCATACCATGAAAATTGTTTTAGTCGATGGGCTTGAAATTCAATTGGGTCCAACCCAAATATAGTATTGAAATTAAAATCTTGTTTTAGATGAATGCAAAATATTGTCAAATTGTGATGATATTTTGATCCGGTCGGATTTATCATGATGAGTAAGGGGACACCACACCGGCAAACCAAGCATAGAGCAGCATGTAATACAACGTTCAAATTAAAGAGAGTTCACAACTTCATATGGCCTTTCCTTCTAAGGCTTTCGGTGCCTGAGGACCCCATTACCCCTTATAATAAAGTGGATAAATTATTGTATTGGCTTCACTTATATAATATAATTATTGAGATTGATGTAGATAGACAGTTAGTCTTTATATTTTATTGTCTCTCTCAATTAATCATATCCCACTATATATGTTTCCTTATATAATTATTTTTGAGCTACGATCATCTATCTTTGATTGCTTATTGCCATGCAAGTAAAAGTAGTACCTAACGATGAGTTAAATCTTAATTTGGTTTCGATCCAGCAATATCGCGTGAGTGAAGAAGGGCAATGCCGCTTGTAAAGCTCTTTCGTCGAGTGCGCGATCATGACAGGACTCAGAAAAGCAGACTCGAACTACTTGTCCTGCTAGATCGACTCGAGGACGGTGAAACATTATGTTGAGAAGAAAGCCTTGACGAGGTGCAATCCTTGTAACCGGGAAAGCCACTAAAAGAAAGAAATTCCCTTTTGCCTGGCTTGTGTAGCCTATGCGAAGCAAGCCGGAACTGGGTCCATAGCGCTCAAAGTGCGCGGATCGTTTCTGAAATTTAGTTCGGTACTTAGAATAATCTCTATAATTTTGTTGGTTCCAATTAGAATTCCTAAATTTATAATTGTGGTTTCAGCCAACTTGTTCCTGCAATCATTTCTGTCATCAGAATACTTATTTGATGCAATTGTATAACACGGTGGACACTACTTAAACCACGACGCATTAGTTTCGCGTCCAAATCCTTTGGAAACCACGTCGTTTTAGTTTTTTGTGGGTTAAAATTCTCTTTCTTTCCACTACAACGATCATAAGTTTTCAAACATTAAGAAAATCCTTACACTACGTGATTTCCAAAAGATTTGCGTGCGAAACCAATGCGCCATCGTTTAAGTAGTGTCCACCATGTCAATAGATTGTGCTAGATCAACATTCTGGTGACAGAGATGATCGCAGAGACAAGTTGGAGTCACAATTATAAATTTGGAGGTTCTAATTGAAGCCAACGTTGTGGAAATCATTCTAAACATCAGACCAAATTTCAGGACCAAATTGAGATTTAACTCACTTAAGGATTTTTAGTTATTTCTATCTACTGTCAAATTTCTATGGGGTTATTCTGTGGCATGTACACATTTCTGACATCTCACTTTGAGACAGGTAATAAGTACTTAAAGTTAACAAATAATTTAAAAAATTATAATAAATTTATAGATTCTTGAAAAAAATATTAAATAAATTCACGGTGAAATGAAATACTTGACTTATAAATGTCTGATAATTTGTAATATCGGATATATGATCCATTTATAGTAAAAAACATTAATACTTATTTGACACTATTATTTCTTTAAAGGCCTATGCGTCACAAAATTTCTCAATGATTTACATGTTTGATTATTAAGAACTACTTAATTGTATGTATGTCTCACCCTTTATTTAGCTTATGCATGCAAGCCAAAATACTGCTTTCCTATGTCCAAATTAAATTTAGTTTGAATTCGAGTTAATATTTATATTAGTACTTTTTTTTAACTAAAGATAGGAGGAAGACTCGAATTCGTAATCTTTTAGATGAGTATGGAATTGAGCTATAATTTAGTGACAATATTTATATTAGTACTTAAAGTTAGGGGTGACAAAATGGGTTGAACCCGTCGGGCCGACCTGCTAAACCCGCTAACTAGGATTTGGAGCTCGCCAAATTAAAAAAATTCGCCAAACCCACACCGTCAAATTAGCGAGTTTTGGCGGGCCGGGCCGGGCTGGGCCGAAGATTTTTATTTTTCTTTTTTTATTAAATAAAAGAGTGATTACTATTATAAAATTAATAATTATAGAATTTTCAAACACTTTTTTGTTTTTGTTTTTATTCTTTTTTATTTTAGTTATTAACTTTATTTATTTTATTTTATAATTTCATATATTTGCTCAAATTATGTGACTTATTTTTTAAAATAAAGATGGTTCTATTGACAAATATTATTTTAAACAATTTTATTAAAGTTAAAAATTAAAAAAAGATAGTGAAAAAAATTATATTATAATTTGACTATTTTTTATTTGTATTTGATTTTTTAATTATTATTTTGGGTTAGTTTTAATGAATTTTATTTTTAAAAAAAAAGTCAAGCAGGTTAGCCCGCCGACCTGCCAATCCGCCGTAAAAAGGGGGTGGGCTAGCATTTTAAACTCATCTTAATTGGCGGGGCGAGTCGGCCTGCTCCGTTTATGGAGCGGGCCTATGCGGGGCGGGGCGGGTTGGGGCGGGGCGACCCGCTTTGCCACCTCTACTTAAAGTTATATTCATGTCTCAATTTAATTTTTAAATTTTGATTTATTTAATTTAATTCTGTAATTTATATTTGTGATTTATGTTGATCTTTTGACCCTTTTTTTTGGTTACAAAACTGTAAATGGTACGTGGAAATGGATTGATGACTATCATACTAAATTTTTTAATGACTATTTAATGTAATAAATAAATTTTTTTTACTTTAATTTTCTTATAAAATTTTAAAAATCATAATTCTAATTTTATTTAAAGATTTTAAAAATTTTTAGAAAGAAAATTAAAATAAAAAAAATTTCAAATGTCACGTTAAAGAATTATTTGAGAGTCTAGTGTAACCGTCATTAATCTCTTAAAATATTTTTTATGATAAAAATAAGATTAAAAATTAACATAAATCATAAATATTAAATTAAATAAATTAAAACTTTAAGTACCAAAATTAAACACAAATATAATTTCAAACAACCATCTAAGTAGTATTAACTCATTGAATTCTTATACTTGTGGAATCTTGATATAGTAATTGTCCAATCCCCTTTACATTATTATATATATGACTGAAATGTATATAAAGAAAAATAAAATAAAAAGAAGTATAGAGAGTCAATGAAATATCTATATAATGTGTACAATGAAAATATAGGAATGTTTGATTAAGTAGGATATCAGATGTTTATTATTTTTGATACTCGAATGATTATTTTGAATAATATAAATATATTATGTTTAAGAAATTAATAGTATTTTATTTAAATGTTTATTTTTTAATTCATATTACGCTAAATAAATAGCGTTAAAATAAAAGTCATACTCTTTCAAGTTGTATAACGGAAAATCAAATAAAAACTGAGACGATACATATAAGTATAATTTCTTTACCCATATGTGGTAATAATCATCATCATGAGAAACTAAACTATATATATTCTTGGAAGTGTGAGTGCATAAGAGAGGAAAAGCAGGTTTGCTTTTAAGTTTTACCCTACAACATATGCTGTTAAAAGTTTATAATCAACATCTCATCATCATCTCGTGTTTTACTACTTAATTAGCTTTATCTCTACTTTTTAGGAGCAGAGAATGTTGGCCCGGCGGCAAATCAATCACTATCACTCAAATATACACATATGTATAGTTCGAAGGGGAAAATTAAAATCATAGTGTCATAATGTAACGCAATTATTAAGGAGAAGAATTTTAGACAAGGGCCAGCATTTATTAATAATTAATTAAAGAGCTAGGTGTTGGGCCAGCTGTGGCAAGACTTCGAAAAAAAAATCAAGTGAGATAACATAATATTAGAAGAAATCACATCCAACTCAAAACTTTAAGATAGTAAATTAATGAGTCTCTCATCTTATAAACTCCTCACTATTTCTTATTTTCTTTGATGTGAGACTAACTTCAACACTAACACTAGAAACAAAGGAAAAGACAGAAATTGCACGTCTTTTGGCTTTGATGGCTTTGGTTTTTGGTTTTGTATGGGTGCGAGCTTCAACCACGTCCCTTTCTATCTCACCCTTCTCTTATCATCTCTTTCTCTCTATTCCTTCTTCATCACCTTCACACACGCAATTACATCTCTCTCTCTCTCTATCTGAAAGCAATTAAGCTTACGTTAATGGAACTTAAAGCATAGAAAAGAAAGCGTTACAAACTGAAGTGGGATCTTCTCATAATATAATATCTTTCTAACATGACATCTGCATCAAGTGAGATAAGTGCCTCTACTTCGCTACCAATAAAGAAGAAGAGAAATCTCCCAGGCCATCCAGGTAATAGTTAATAGTTAAAAATCGTTAAATAGTTTGACTGATTTGACTATATATGTTGCTATGAATTGTTGTTGTTAGACCCTGATGCGGAAGTGATAGCCTTATCACCAAAGAGCCTGTTGGCAACAAACCGGTTCGTTTGTGATGTTTGCAACAAAGGGTTTCAAAGAGACCAGAATCTGCAGCTTCATAGAAGGGGCCACAATCTGCCATGGAAGCTAAAGCAAAGAAGTAACAAAGAGATAATAAGGAAGAAGGTGTACGTTTGTCCAGAGCCAACTTGCGTTCACCATGACCCCTCAAGGGCACTCGGCGACCTCACCGGAATCAAGAAGCACTTCTGCAGAAAGCACGGCGAGAAGAAGTGGAAGTGTGACAGGTGCTCCAAGCGCTACGCCGTTCATTCAGATTGGAAAGCTCACTCCAAAATCTGTGGCACCCGAGAGTACAAATGTGACTGCGGAACCATTTTTTCTAGGTACCATCAAAACTATACTTATTATTATATTTTGGTTTTTCACGGTATCTTCTGATTCAGCACGAACTTTATTTAACAGTTTGTCATCGGTAAATGAGATGCTATATAAATAAGTGTAGAGATTTAAATCTACACTTACTTAAACGAATTAATAAGCTAATTTAATGTATGTAATAGCTAATAGTGCTCACATGTTCTAATGGTAAATTGAAAAGTGCTTGTAATATAAACCTTCCATTGTTACTTATCTTATCCTATATGTCTCCGAGTAAAACAAAGAAATGTGCTAAAAAGATGACAAAAAGAGTGTATGCGTCAAAAGAGCACTTAAATATGGTTAATCATTATTTATGCAATGTTGTGAATAATTATACGTTGAAGGTTATTATTATTATTTATGGTAAAACTCAGGTAAAATTGGCTTCACGTGAAGTTGATATCTGAAAGTCGTTAGATAAAAATTTAGTCAAATCATCTAACGGCTCTCAGATATTAATTTCACGTGAAGTGGACTGCACCTGAGTTTCCCCCATTATTTATAGATAAAAACTCAGGTGAAGTCGACTTCACATGAAGTTGATACCTGAGAGCCGTAAGATGAAAATGTAGTCAAATCAGTCAAATCATTTAACAGCTCTCAGATATCAACTTCACGTGAAGTCCACTGCAGCTGAGTTTCCATCTTATTTATACGTGCTTTTCTGTGTATTTTTTTGTTTTTTCTTCTTTCACTTTTTTTGTGTGGTTGTAGGAGGGATAGTTTCATCGCTCACAGGGCATTCTGTGATGCTCTAGCACAAGAGAGTACGAAAGCAATCACAACCTTGTTCAACCCATCATCATCAGTGAAGAAGGAATTGCAAGAAGTTAATTTAAGATCAGAAAATCGTCCATTATGGTTGTCTTACTCAACCTCGGTTGGAGGAGAAGGAAGCCATGGAAGAGTAGTTCATAACAATAATAATAATAATAATAATAATAATTCAACATTATTATTCTCCTCGCCGCCGCCGCCGTCGACGTCGCTGCTTTCTACAATGATCCACCATGAAAACCCTAACCCTAATATTACTATGTTGCCACCTAATAATAATGCTTTATTATTTGAAGGCATGGCTTCATCTTATTCTTCTTCTCATAATCTCATGTCTGCTACTGCATTGTTACAAAAGGCATCAGAAATAGGTGCAACGGTGTCGCTGGGTAAACCCTATCTACAAGCTCATCATCACCATCGGGGTCACGTGCCTGAAAGCACCACCACGGGGTATGGCACCTTGTCGTCAATGGCCACATCTTCATCATCTGTTTCTGGATTATTGGACATGGATTCACGTGAAGAGATAGGGACAGGGATGATGTTTGCTCGTCATCATCATCATGGCTTCTTGGCATCTTATGAGAGTTACAAAGCTGATGAGCACACAAAAGAAGCTTCTCTTCTTGTTCATAATGATATGATGGATGGTACTAGTACCTTTGAGGAGGCTCTAATGAGAGGAATCATGAATCATCCTACGAGAGAAGATGCTGATAATAATAGTAATAACTTTGATGAACTTGTTTCAAGATCCGCGGGATCCCGCGGCGGTGGCGGTGGCGGTGGCGGTGGCGGTGGTGTCAACGATGAGACTAGAGATTTTTTGGGGATTGGGGTGTTTTCTCAGAGAGATATTTTCAATATATCTGGTCTTCATCATCATCATTTGGATTCTTCTTCGTATGGCAACCAAAATCAAAAGCAACCACCCTGGCAAGGGTAATATATATTGTATGGAAAATATACTTTAATTTGTATATTCATTATTCTGTTTAGTATATTGTCTTGAATACAAATTCTTCTCATACTGAATGAAATATAAGACAATATGAAATAAGTTTCATTATACGTTGCTCTCATGTTCATACCCTAATTGTTGTCTTTAGATTTTACTAGGTGTTAATTGGAAGAAACCCACTTTTTTATTTTGAAAAAAAATTCAAGAAAATTTAGTTTAATAAGAGAACATATTTTTAGTCTACAATTTTAAATATTGCTGATTAATTATTGACCGAAAATAATAAATTGAAGAATGCTAGGGAGCCAGCAATTTTGGTGTTTTATAATACCATTAATTGACTATCAATAGTATTTTTAATGGTGTGAGATTACATCTAATGGTGGGAGATCACTCACTTTTATTTAATGGTTAAGTGCTGGCCAAAAAATACAAAAGTTGCTGCCGTAAACTTTTACTAATAAGTTAGATCAGACTAGTTCTCTTTAGCCTTCTTTGCTTTTTTTTTTAATGTACAAATTAGATATTGAATTTAATATTGATGCATTTTAAGTGTAAAGTAGCTTTAAGCGTATATTTATTATATAACGTTATATCAATAAAAATAATTATTTTTTACATTGATTAGATAAATAATCATCTAAAAGAAGAGATGTGATTGAACGACTATAGTAAAATATTAGTTTTACACTATCAATTTATCACTTTTAGCGACTATTTATTTTACTTTTAGCGGCAATAAAAATAGCTGATAATATATTTATCGAAAATTAGACATTAATCATCTTATGTTTTATTACCAAAATGTTTAACGGTAATTATATAATTATTGATAAAAAATTTTTAATAATTAAAAAATATATATAATAATTATTATAATATATAATAACAACAGCAAATATATAATTATCACAAAATTATAAGTTAAATAAGTCGTAGTCGTCGTTACCTTATTTTCACTAAATATTTGCAATTAAATTATTTTTATTACAGTGCAAATTTAAACTCTTAGATGTTATATCACTCTATTTAGAGTATATGGATGGCATATATTAAGATATAATGATAAGCTAATACTATATATATTATGATTTTTTATTTAGTGCAATTAAATAATTTGTATTTTAATTAATTTTACTTTAGCTATTATTATTTGTTATTAGAAAATCTGTGTTTATTATTATGCATTGTAGATATAAAATATTTATATTAGTGACATAATGAGGATTTATGAATGTGGATACACTTTGGTAGATGGAAAATAAATTTTAAAATATGTTAAACTTTTTGCAAGTTCTTTTTATTTCGTTAGGGTAGATTGAAAATATTGTTGCATAGTATTAAGACAAACAAAAACTTGATTCATTGCATAGATTAACAATTAAGAATATATTATATTTATGATAGACTAATTTTTTATGATAAATTTCATTTTCGAATTAAAATAGTTTTACTTGGATTCCAAAATATAATAAATGGGACTGTTTTTGATATTTAAGATCACATAAATTATAGGGTAGTTATTATGTTTAATAGGTATTTGAGGGAAGTTTACACTGTATATATAATAAAATCAATCACTAAAATTAACTATTAATATAAAATATATATTAAAATATAATATATATTAAATATATTTATATATAAATAAATAATAGCAGATTTTAATAACTAATTTTAATATATAAATAGTACTTTTATTGAGAATATAATAGAAATTTATTTGATGAATTTGATAAAATTTATATGCATTTTTTTTTTACCAAAGATATGGAGACTCGAACTCGCAACCTCTTAATTGAATATAGGGAGACTATGCCATTTGAGCTATTGCTTTTTGGCGATAAAATTTATATGCATGTTAATTTTAGTTAGTTTTAATTTATTTAGTTTAAATAATTTACGTTAGCACGGATGATTTTTATGTGAATGTGATTTTAGTTTTTATTTTGAAATTTATATAATATATTGTTTATTTAATTTTCAACGAAATCAAAGGGTCTTATATATTTTTTCAAGGAAAAATAGGAATTTCTTTAAGCAGTCACTACTTGATGCATTATTGCCTTATTCGAAGGAGCTGAGGTAGATTTCCACCATGTTAGAGAGGCCCTAAAATACACATTTTTCAGTTTTCACATAACAAGATAGAGATGAGTTCACAATCATCTATTAGGACATACATCGCATATTATCTACAATCTATCCAGGAATGGAGAGCCAGTTGGCACAACTGCAATCGAGATTTTCATGCCCCCAAAATTTTTATAAAATAATTTGTAATACTTCTTTATTGAATATGTGCAATGCTGATCAATTTAATTTGAAGTTAATACTTAATCTAACTTTTAAAATTTGAGATCAGACTAAAATTAACCGTTAAAATAAAATATGTTTTAACTTTTATTCTTATAAAATAACATTATTTAGTTAAAGATTGGGCGTCAATATAAAATGAGATATTTTGTTTTATCTAACGTGATAAATTAACATGTCAAATCAACATGTTATTAACATAGATAAACTTAGAGACTAATTTGAGTTATGATTGTAAATTTAGAGGTCCAATTTAGGTTAATTGAAATTTAAAGGTCAATTTGAAGCAAATTTTAAATTTCAAAAATCAAATTGAGTATTATTAATTCATTCGATTTGCTAAAATTTTTTCATTTTCATCATAATTAATAGTACTTTTTCTGTGTAACATACCATGCAATTAGACTAGGATGCCTATACATCACATTACAAGAAATGCTAATTACTATCAGAATTATTGTTCGATGTTTTATGAAATGTCTAGGCAAATTATTTTTACCATCAGATTTACTGTTGGATTATATTTAAAGAAATCATCGACGTAAACATGTTACCATGTATGATGGTATGTTTTGTGCCATAATTTTGTGTCGTCTTTAATGTCAGAAAATGCAACCTAACGATAATAATTTGCCAAAAACAAATTTTATTAGTTACCATTGGATATTCCCATGCTAAATTTGATTGTAATGGCTGTCAGAATAATCTAGCTGTAAATCTAACAATAATTAGCACATTTCTGGTAATGCTACTTGAGTATTCGAGTCATTTTTTTGTCTTCCAAATACCAACTGATAGATGTGAACTTAGTTCTCTTTCTTATTTTCACGCACCCACAGCTAGATCCACCACAGAAAGAACCCCTAAACCCCTTACAGCCACCATAGCCACAATAACCCACAAAGCGCAAGACACACACATACCTCCATGCGGACTTACTACATGAAAAATACTGAATACCAACGGAATATAATGAAAATAATCCACCGGTAAATTGATTACCATTGAATTTTGCGTCGGATTGTATCCGATGATATAAACCTCGCCGATAAATACTTATCGGTAGAATTTTCGTCCAACGATAATTTGCAGCGGAATTACTAACGGAATACGAGGTTTAAGTAATGGCAATTTGATACCACTTACCGTCGAAATTTTTCGACAGTAAATTTGGCGCCAAACGTTGAAACTTCACGCCTGATTATTGTCGGAATTTTCCAAGGTAGCGCCGATTTTTTTTTTTTAAATATGGAAAATTGTTACCGTTGGAAAAATTCCAACGTAAATCTAACGAAAAAGTAATTTTTTTTATTTTCTTCTTTAATATATAATGGACCCCGAAAGTTAATAATCGATAGTCAACTCCCAATAAGTAAAACATAACTTCCAATAAATAAAGTATAAATTAGTAACTTACCTGAAAAAAGTGATTTTATATATGATGTGAAAGATCAAACATACAGAATAAAAACACAAAAGAAATACATAAGATAGAACTAAGGCTAGCATGCGTTGTAATTATATGATCTGACTAAAATAAGATTTAAACATACAACAAGCTAGTTAAACTATATTTAGGTAAACCTTATTCAGATTCATCAACTTCTTTCTCTGGTTCATCATCCTCATCTTCTGAGTTAATTTTTCGATCATCAAACTCATCATCTTCTTCTTCTTCATCTCCATCGACCCCCCTATTCTTCTTGAAGATCGTCATCCTCTAGTGGTAGTGTGTCGTCATCTACCCTAAGGTCAATGATGTCAGCTTCCGTAACAACCGACCTAAGGGTGATCGGATCATTGGTGTCAACCACCATTTTTGAAGAAATTGGGTCATCAATTTGGTAAGGTTGCTGACCCTCTGTCCCATCAGACTCGATGCAATCTCTTAGCTTAATCTTAACCACAATAACCCAACTAGACTTGCATGATCCCGAATAAGACAAATAGTATATCCGTCGTACATTTTGAGATAGAATAAAAGAATCGTAGTGCCTATATTTTCTTGTTACATTTACTTCAAAAATATTGTAGTCCTTGTTTTTTTGTGTTTTCTGTCGTGAACTTGGATCATACTATTCATATTTAAACACGCACACTTTATCTGTAGTGTGACAAAAATACTCTAACTGGATTATATTATGCAACACACCAGACCAATCAGAATGACCACTACCTGCATTCCCATGAATCCAGACTCCGGTGTTATCTGTTTTCTTTTCTACCGACCATTGTAAAGAATGGAACTGATATCCATTAACAATGTATATCGGGTAGCTTGTATCCTTATTCATTGGACCCCAACTATGTGCAACTAATTCCCAATCTATGGTGTCAGTTAAAGAGACACTAACATATTCTCGGAACCAATATGCAAAATTGTTGTTTGATGTATCAGGATTTGTTTTTTGGAATAACCTATGATATAATATGAAAAATAATAAAATTTTAGTGTAATAAAATTTTTCATTAGATGAAGAAGTTATTATCTTACTAATTGTAATATTTACAAAGAGTTAAAAAACTCATCTCAGGTAGGGTAAAACTTGGTCACAGTTAAGCAACACATGTAGATGTGTAACCAATATTCACTACCCACGCCAATTGCAACTCCTTCTGGAACAAATATTGGATAGGTTGTTCCAGTTAACGAAGATTTTTCCTTCTCATCGTTCCTTCCAACTCTTGTTCTACGTGACTCAACATGAGACTTAAAATAGAAGGAGCAAAATGCAGATGTTTCTGTAGCTAGGAATGCTTTACAGATGCTTTCCTCGATCTGAGCTCTGTTTTTCATGGTGCTTGAAGGATCCAAGAGAGGATACATCCACCTAAATTGAACTGGCTCACATACTCTTACTTCGTATGGCAGGTGGATGGCTAAGTGTTCCATAACATAAAAAAATCCTGGAGGGAATATCCTCCCTAACTTACAAAGTATGATGAGAATGTTCTTCATCATAACTATGAGATCATTAATGCTAAATTTTGCAGCCATAACTCTCACTTATTTCTGTGAGGGGTTTTCAGATGTTGGTAAGAAATTCTCTGAACGCGACAGAACAATGACTCCATAAAGACATGACAATCATGACTCTTCAACTCAACAAGCCTACCCTGTAAGATGTTTTGAGATCATTAATGCTAAGTTTTGTCTCTGGTCCTTTGTTAGAGTGAACACCATCTTTGGTTTAGTCCATCGACCATTCTCAAATCTCTTTAAGTTTAGATTTGGCCGCTTGCAAATGTTCACCAAGTCTAACCTTGCCTTATTGTTATCTTTTGTTCGCTCATCGTCCATTACAGTGTGCATGATATTATTGAACACGTTTTTTTAAATGTGTATCACGTTAAGATAATGATTAACCAAGTTGTCTTTCTAATAAGGCAACTCCTAAAATTTACTATGTTTTGTCAAATTATGCTCCATGTCATATCTCGAAGGTGTCAACCTTATTCCGTTATCGACGATTCTTGTGATTCTACTGACACGATGCCAAAATTGTAATCCACTCAACTTCACGGGTGCCTCTTTTTGTTCAGTTTTATTTTTCCAAAATGAGTCTTTGTTGCGCCAAAAAGGATTATCTATATCGAGGAACCTTCGATGACAATCAAACTACGAATTCTTACTCTCATTCGTCAGCCAAAATATCTTCGTATCCTCCATATAAATTGGACACGACATTCTACCCTGAGTGGACCAACCTGATAACATCTCATATACAGGAAAGTTGTTAATTGTCCATATTAACGTAGCATGCAGTTGGAAGTTTGTCAAGTTAGGAATATGTATGGGTCCTTCATGCACATTTCAGGAGGTAGGTTATAAGAAGTCACCACAATAGACCAACAAGACTACGCGTTACTGAAATTAGAGTTTGTTGCAAACTCGTCAGATTACAAAGCTAATCTAACGTTTCTAGGATCGCTCGCAAATATAGGTTGGACTCGATCAAAGTGCTTCCAAGCATCCCCGTTGACAGGTGCGTCATAAAACCGTCATCTCTTTTGTCGTTTTGAGGCAAACTAGTTAATTTCTTGCTCTCCCACCTCTTCGTGTTCTGTCCACATCCAATACTCATCCTTAAACCCATTACGATATAGATGAAGTGTTATATCCAAAGGTCCTAACCACTTAATCAGTCGACACTTATAGCACAGACACCTAGATACCCCTTGAGGCTTAAACAGTTCCATGTTAAAGATATATGCAACAAACTCGTCAACCCCCTCAAAGAACTCAGGTTATAAGCCCTCGTCCACCATTATCCCTACATCCAAAGATGAGGGATGGGAATCATTTTACAACAAAAACCCTAGAATTCAACCAATAACGCAACTTATTAAAATTTTTAGAAAATTTGGCAAAGTTTCCTTTATAATTAGAATCATTCACCAAATCCAATTATCATTTTCTCACAATTAGCTACAGGCATAAATTATAACAAACACACATTTAATAAAATATCAAATCCTAGCCGTTCTAGTGTGCAACGCCTTATAACTTTATAATTTTTCAGCAAACAAGGATTTCGAGAAGGCGTCACTACGCAATCTTCTCCTACTTCTGCTATAAAACTCTATCCTAGAAAAAGTAAGTCTGACATAAAACTTAAACGATTCAGTATATTCAGAGACCAACTGAGAATATGACTGCATAGACTACGAAAGAAGCGAACTCCAATTGATCTTAGAGAAAATAGCACCATCCTAATAAAAATGAGAACTTATTAAATTCACAAGGTGAAACTACATCAAAAACTAATTTGCAAGGAATGAACAAAATTCAATATTGCAATTAGTTAAAATTTAATTCTAACTTGACCAAATTAACAACAGGTATGACAAAATAAACAATATAAATTGAATGCAATTTAAAAAAACTCATTCACTAAATTCAAATAAAATCTTTGATTAGTTCAAGCACTCTTAATACTCAAATAAAATCTTCTAGTAGCTCAAGCACTCTTAATTTCATCCTACCATAACCTACCCTAACATTATTTAATTTCTAATTACACTAAGTTAACATAACAAATCCTAATCACACACTTCATTAAACAAAATTAATCAATAATTTAATAAAATACCTAATAAAATCCTAAACTCACAAAAAAATCTGAAAAATAAAAAAAACTATAGAAAATTCACCTTTGATGGTAGCTACAGGATGGTGGAAGCGTGGTGGTGATAGGAGGCAGCAGTGACGGCGACAAGGTAAAAACCTCCAAAGGGAATGGACACCAACAGTAGTGGCGGCTTCAACTTCAGCAACAGTGATGACGACATGCAGCGGCGGCAGCTCTAGGTGGTGGCGATGGCGGCAGCTTCAATGGAACAGCGGAGACGAGAGAGAGGAGAAGATAAGAGAAGAGAGAGAGGAGAAGAGAAGAGAGAGATAGTTTGCAGAAGTGAGGAGAAAGGATTTCGCATTTGAATTTTATCCCAATTTTACTGTCAGATTTACCAGTGGATTTATTTGCCATTAAGGTATTCGTCATTGCCTAAACGACGCGTTTCATTAAAACATTACCGTCGGAAAATTTTGCTGTAAAATTCGACGGTAAAATTCACCCAAATAAAATAAAATTTTGCACCACTACCTATCGTCGAATTTAGTGACGGAATATCTAATCCAACGTTAATTTTTTGAAGGACAAATTTTCACTCGTAATCACCGATAAATCCGACGGTAAATCTGCTGGTAACGTCCGATGCTAAATCTGATGGTATTCAATATTTTTCTTATAGTGACTCTAGGTCATATATGCAGGCAAAGCAGGGTAGGGATATGATCATGGTCGGAGCCGAGGAAGGGGTGGATAATAGTTGTATTTAAGGTTTAGCATAAGGTCTGATGTTATGTATGTATTTTGTTGTTAGGCTTTGTTATAATGTATGTATAGATTTTATTTTCTACTTTGTTTTGATGTATATGGACATTATTTTAGGTTTTCTAGTATGATACACTTCATATTACATTTTATCATTATCATATCATAAATTAACAAGTTGAATAACATAGAAACTGAATTAACGAGTACAAAGGAAATAAACAACGACTACAAAAAAAACTAATGAGTACAAAGAAAATCAATGACTAAATCTAAAAAAAAGGCAGTTTGGGTTTTAGAAAAGCTAGAGAGAACAATAGGCTTTTTCTTTTGAAACTAGCCTAGGGACTTGTCAATAAAAGAGAAGCCCTATGGGTTAAATTTTTTAGGAGTAAGTATGGCTGTGATAATGATCTTATTCCTTGTGTTCAGCCCAAAGGCACCAGCTTTAATGCCTGTTAGGGTATAATTGGGGTATGAAATGATTTTAAACTAGGTCTGATCTAGCGTCTAGAGGATGACAAAGACACAAAGTTCTAGACAGAGCATTGGATTCCTGGGATCCCCAATCTCAAGGAGGTTGCTCCATTAGAGATTCATGAATAGATCGTTCAAGATGATATTTCAACCTATGCTTCGTCAAATGAAAATTAGAAATGGAATGTCTTAACCCAATTTCTCCTTACTGAAATAATGGAGATTTTTAGAGTGATTAAAGCACCTCAGAGCAACCTCAAAAAAAATACCATTTGTTGGCTATACTCTCCTACTAGTTTGTTTAGTATCAAGTCTACGTATAAAGTAGAGCATCAGGCCAACAACAATCACAATAAAAAAATTTTCTCACTCTAAAATGTGAAAAATGAAAATTCCCTAGAGATTAAAAGTATTTACCAAACTCCTTTCTCATAACATTGTCCTTATAAATGAGAACAGACTTAAGAGAAATCTTACAGACGACCCTTCCAACATCACATGTCTGAACAATGTTGAAACCTTGCTCCATGTCATGTGTGATTGTCCTTACATCACAAGTGTCTAGAAAAGCTTGGTATCCAGGAGTTTCCAACAACGCTTCTTCTAACTTGATTTTATGAGTTAGCTTGACAATAATCTTTGGAGCCCTTGACAGCTAAATGGAACCAAATAGTACACCATTTTTGTCACAACCTGCAACACAGCTTGGAAAAGTAGAAACGATCTAATTTTCAATAACTCAAACCTTCCAAGTAACAATCTAGTTCATCTAGTGTATAATCTGGCGAAAGATTATGATAAAGTACTCACCTTAACCAAGAATGCCAAGTTCCTGATGTCCAGAAGGAATGAAGAATCTCTAGGTTGGATGGCGCCAGAGGAAGGCTGGGTGAAGTTGAATGTGGATGGCTCGTGTATTGAGCAGGAGAACACAGCAAGTTCTGGTGGTCTTTTCTGAAACAGCTAGGGCCGAGTTATCGCAGGATTCATGCTCAATTTGGAAAAATGCACTATAACTGTGGCAGAGCTTTGGGGTCTCTACGTGGGATCAAACTTGCTTCTAATTTGGGGATAAACAAGGTGATAGTAGAAACAGATTCCACGTGTGCTTACTAGTTCATCCAAAAGAGCTCGATTGAGCATAGGGCTCAAACTTCTATCATCTATGCTATTAAGGCTCTCCTCGCCAAACCTTGGGAAGTTTGTGTTGATCATGTCTTCTGAGAACAGATCATGTGCGCCGATCTCCTTGCAAAAAAAGGCACTCAGTCAGCCAGTGGGGCTGTCGTGCTTCTCCTCCCCCTAGCTTTTCTTCTCCCAGCTCTTACTGCCGATATGAGTGGTGTCAGATTTTCTAGTTTCATTTCTGTGTAGTTGTTTGTGTTTTTGGGCCTTTAGGCCCCCTTTCGTAAAAAAAAAAGAAAAACTTCTTATTTTTACACAAATAAGAAATTAATGTTTTTTTTTGTTAAAAAAAAAAAGGTGTCATGTACCACCTAAAATTCTCCTCAATTGTGGAATACATTACATTGACCAAAGCTCGTTTTTCTTCCTTCCATTTGAATTTTTACTCATGAAGTTGGACGCCACATGAATAGTAAAATAAGCATGATGTGCTTTAGGAGCATGAAACATAATTTCCTCTTTCACTATTGCTGCATGGATCACTCCAGTTCTGTCAGAGATGACAGGGGATGACTTCTTGTTGTAGATTCCTTAAATAGATTGACCAAGAATTAGTTATCTCTGACTCAATCAAAGCAAAAAATGGGAAGAATGTCAAGTTCGTGGTAGCAGTAATGCTTCAATGCAAGGAGAAAATGTCTATACCACTATCAAATTGCATGGCATTAAAGTCACGTATATTACCTTCATAATATGTCACAAGTTGGAGATCATGTATCATATTCGACAAATAATGATCCATCGCATTAATATAATCAACCACAAAAGATGGTTATATGACTTTTTCAAATCTTTGTAAATTTGTGCAATTGCTTAATTTTTGCTTTGCTATCTGTACCTTCTCTTATGATGGCTTAAACCTATAACTATGCTTCACAATACCTTGTAACACCCTTATTAGAATAAAATGATTACCTTCTATTATGGGAAAGATGACCTTGCAGATAAGGTTGATATCGAGTTGATCATTATCTTGAGATAGTTGGTGTCAAGCATGTATGTTGTACCTCATATTTATGAACTTTCTAGTATTTAAGATTTTGGTGATATGTGACTCAAATGTTCCATCAATAACTTGTTTTATAATACTTGCGTCAACAATGATACTTTACCTGATCATACTCAAATACTCAATATTTCATGTTTCTCCAAATGTTGTAATTTTTGATAGCTAGATGCACAGACTATCTGTTATGAAATCTCTGCTCAATTCACAGCTCCACACTCCTGCTTATATTGTAACTGCCACATTGCCTGACCCAAAAGGCATCAAATCCTTTTGCATAGCATCAAATCAAATGTCAATTAATGATTTAGAACTTATAAACGATTAGAAAATGGCGGCAGTAGTGGCAAGATAAACCATATGGAGGAATCCCAAAAATTTAGGGTGTTAGGACGGACTTTATCTCTTTGTCACTATCACTATCAGAACTAGTTTTATCCCATTCATTGTTTCATTCAGAGTCTTCTGATAACCCAATAACATCAAGTTCAGCCACTGCTAGTTCTAAGGAACAAACTTTCATTTCACTGATTTCAGTTTTTTCGCAGATAGGGTCCCGTTGTAGAACTCGGTGAATCTGGACATGAAGACGAAGAATTACCATTGATGTCCACTAATTCAATGTAAAACTCTATCACTTGTTAGGTTACAATCTTCTTGTTATACAATTTTTTCACAGATTTGAATCAAAAAATTTATTCGCTGCAAGAAAGAATCTGGGTTTGTTCGAAATCTAATATCTGGGAGCGAAACATACTCCTCTTTTACGGATACCAATTTTGAAAATTGTACCAAAGAATCCATTTTGAACAAGTAAAAAAGAGGAATACACAGAATGTAAACCGGAATTGAATTACTTGAATTTGAAATTACAAAAAACAAAGTAAATGACTAACCTAGTTGAAGGACTTTGAATTTAAAATGACAGTGCAGAACTTTAAAGAAAAAAAGGAAAGTACTTGCAAAGGAAAAGTAAATTGCAAGAAATAAAATTACAGAAAATGTAAAAGAAATGAAAAGACATAGAAGGAATCATATAGAAAATAAACTCTTGGCAGACTCAGAAAGTTGCTGAGATATGAGCGTGTGAGAGTGTTTTCTGAAGACGAATTCCAACCCCTTACTTCTTCCAAACCTTGCTTATTTATATACCAATTCGACTAATTCTGTGCTGCCAAATGTCATCTCTAAACAACCGTAAAATAATTGTTCCCGCCAAATGCAGAATCGAATAACTGCCCTTGTGATGCATCGTCAATCTCGACACGTTGTCCATCGATCCTCATTCTTAGGCAAATCATGGTAGATAAAACCCCTTTCTTTTGATATCTTTTTTTTTTCAAATTACAATCTTTGCAAATATCATTGAATACCATTTTGATTTACCGAATTCTTCGACTAACACTTCTATGACAATAGAATATAGAATGAACAAGCTTGTCATCATTATTTAGAGAATTTTATATTGGACACTTTGATTGTCATAGAAAAAAATTGATATATTTTTATGTTCTTAATTTCGAATATCTTTATATTTATCAAAGTAAAATTTTTAAAATATTTGTCAAAATTTGAATTTGAAAGGGTGAAAAATTAATAATATTAAAATAAGAGTAAATGATTAAAAATCAAAATCTACCTATTTATACTCAATCACTTTTTCCCGTTATCTTTACCTATTTCACAAACATGGTCTAAAAAATAAAAAAACGATAATGCTCCATATCCATGCAAAAAATACATCCAAGTTATCCAAGCAGTTTTTCCTAGACGCACCTCCTCCACCCCCTAACTCGTTTGTGATACGCGCTCTAACATATTTACGTAAATCTTCTCTGCTGCAACCTAAACCTTCTGCTCAACGTAAAGCTCTCCTAGTTCTTCTCTGCTCCCGTTCTTCTTCTTCGTTTTCTTTATCGATTTCCATTGCATTCAACGTAATAAGCTTTGTCGTTCTTCTCTGCTCGCGTTCACTTCTTCATTTTCTTCTTTGATATGCTTATGTTGCATTTATCTTCTTCCCATTCTTCTTCATTTTCTTCTTCGATATGCACATAGCATTTATCTTTTGAATCGAAACAATGAATGATTCAACTTCAATTTAGTTGAATGAGAGCAATTTGGATTATTCTTCTGAATCCTATCAAGAGGATGAGGTTTGGATTATTCAATTTTGAATCGAATTGAATGGAATGCTATTTTTAAATTGAATTGAATTGAATTGAATGGATGCAGGTGTTATGAATTGAATTGAATTCAATTGAATTGATAATCTCTAAATTGTAGACATAGGTGTTTTGAATTTGATTTTATATAATGGATAATGTTTCGTTCATTTAGTATTATATAATTGTTTCACCTTAATAACGTGTTTAGTTCATTGTGCAGACAGTTGTTCGAATTTGAATTTATATAATAGATAATGTTCCATTCATTTAGTACTATACAATTGTTTCACCTTAAGAACATGTTCGGTTCATTATGCAGACAACCATTCGAATTTGAATTTATATAATGGATAATGTTCCATTCATTTAGTACTATACAATTATTTCACCTTAAGTACATGTTCGGTTCATTATGCAGACCAGGTGTGTTGTGGATGAACAATTTGTCCCAAAGGTGGAGATAATTTTCAAGACACTAGAAGAAGCTGGAAAGTTCTACAAAAATTATTCCAAACTTGTTAGTTTTTTCTACCAAAATAAGAAACACGACTCGGAAGGAAGACGAGATTAAGAATCAACTAATCGTATGCAGTAGAGAGGGGAGGTGGAAATCCAAGATATCTCCAACTTTGAAGGCAAACCCCTCAGCCGGCATAAACTGTCCAGCCAGGAACTACGTACACATATTGAATGACGTCGATCTTTGGGCAATTTCCAAAGTTATTCTGAATCATTCACACCCCTGCTGTCCAGACCAGGCAGAGATGCTCAAACAACATAGGAAGCTAAGCATGTTCGTGCGTCGAACCATCGAAACCAACGAGGAAGCTGGAATCAGACCGAGCAAAACTTACCAATTACTCGTAGCAGCAGCTGGCAGTCATCCGGAACTAAGTTTTATAGAAAAAGATGTGAGAAATTACATCACAATGAAAGTACGGAATGTGTCCAAACAAGACAATGCCAAAAAATTTGGGAAGTACCTATTACGAATGAAAGAGAAGAACCAAAATTTCTTTTTTCAAGCTCAACCTCGAAGGTGATCACTCGATCAAAAATGCATTCTGGGCCGACGCTAGAAGCAGGGCTGCTTGCGAGTATTTTGGAAACGTGGTTTCATTCGACACCACTTACAACACAAATAGGTATTCGGTTCACCGAAATTAAGTCTTTTTGTTCACTGAATCTACACATTTCAGTTCATAACTGTTTGGGTGTGTCCATTTTTACAGGTACAATCTGGTTTTTGGTTTTTTTGTGGGCGTAAATCACCATGGTCAGTCGGCACTTCTCGGATGTGCCCTGATAAAAAATGAGGACATCCAATCATTCAAATGGCTATTCGAGTGTTGGATCTATTGCATGGGAGGGAAGGCACCAAAAGGCATTCTCACCGACCAATGTGTATCGATGCAAAGGGCCATCGAGATGTGCATGCCAATAACAATTCACCGGTGGTGCATCTGGCACATCATGAAGAAGATCCCAAGCAAACTAAATGGTTACAAGCGACACAAAGAAATCGAACAAGAGATGAGCCACGTCGTTTGGAACTCATTCACAAAAGACGCATTCGACAGAAACTGGAACGATTTCCTCACAAAGTACGGTCTCGGAGGCAACAAGTGGATCTCAGGTAACCGAGGTCTTAATTCGAAATTATTTTCATGCCATTACTTTTTGGGTTAAAACGTGCATAGAGTTTGGTTTATGCTGGCTCATGTTTTCGGTTCATTCTGCAGAGCTATACGAAGATCGCCATATATGGATTCCAGTTTACCTGGATCACCACTTCTAGGCCGGGATGAGAAGTACACAAAGGAGCGAGAGCATGCACGTATTTTTCAAAAGTTCATCACACACAACAGCTCCTTGAGTCAATTTGTGAAGCAATACGACAATTGCCTAGCAAGCAGAGAGCAAAGAGAGAGAGAATTCAATGCTGCAGATTTTTACACCGTGATACCATGCGCAACAAAATCAGCAATAGAGGCTCAATTTCAGCATGTGTATACCCACGAGAAGTTCAGAGAAGTTCAAGGACAATTCAGAGGAAAAGTGAACTGCATCACAAGATCAATGCATTCTACCCTAGGTTTCACAACATACGAAGTCGTAGAGCAGGTTTCTAACTCCACATTCAACAAGTTTTTCGTCACCTACGATGCAATATCACGAGAGGTAAAGTGCCAGTGCCTACTATTTGAGTCAAGGGCCATACCGTGCCGCCATTCTTTGAGCGTCTTAACCTTCGAGCGAGTAGATAACGTGGCACCAAAATACATACTAGAACGCTGGATCAAGAACATAAAGAAGAGGCACACACACATCAAGAGAAGCCAAGACAAGGCTCTACTAGAGCCGAGAAGTAAGAGATTTGACGATTTGGTGTTTTGGTCGCATAATATCTGCGAATTTGCGTTAGAGTCCGAGGAGCTGACCAGAATTCTTCACCGGGCCTTTGACAATGTCATGGCCGATATGCAAGAATATCAAACGAGAATCAAAGGAAAAAGTTCGTTATCCCATGAAGAAGCAACATTGAGCGATGTGAACGACCTTCAAACCCCCCCCCCCACAAGTCAGAACAAGAGGCCGGCCCAAGAACATACTAGGATCAAACCTGAAAATAAAAAGATCTCAAACGCCACGAAGAAAAAGAAAAAGCCAGCTCCAAGCGAGGTAACATCGATTTGCTTTCGATTAGGGAAACATTCATTTGTGCATTTTGCTAATATACGATTTATTTTCTCTTTTACAATTGAACCTTTTAGACGGCGAATCAACGATTCAGTCAAGCTCCAGCCTTTACAATGCACCGGATATGAATTATCCCGGAGAGGATTATAGGAGTTTCAGTTTTTATTAACATAAATTTTCATTCATGTATGAGCAAATTTCGATTCATTGCAGTTATATGAGGGTTAATTTCTGACTGATGTTAGTCTTTATTGAATAGTCACTTTTTTGTTTATTGAATAGTCAATTTATTCTGTTATGTCAAAGAGTTCAGGTATTTCTGAAATTAAATACTGATAACAACATTTTTTTTTAAATTAGTTGTCTGCTATATTGATATATGCAATTTTTCGGTTCACCCAGTGTATTAATTTCAGTTCGTTTGTGTTTTGGGGGGCTCTTAATGTTTGATGAATACCCTGATTCCATTCATTGTGAACCTGGAACAAAACAGCAACTAGACAGTTCCAACAGATACATACATTAACATCTTAGACTGACAGGACAAGGACTAATTCGTCTTGAATCAGATATATACATTAACATTAGATTTCCAATAACATTTACATTAATATTCACATATATACATTTAAAGAAGCAGTGTTTGCTTTTTGAAACAAGTTAAACAAAATAATGTTAGTTACAACCAGTCAAACAAAGTGTATCTTATTTACTATCTATATCTCCAAATGTGAATTTACAAAAAGGGCTGGAGAGGGCAACAGATGGCTTCGGGAGTCTTATGCCTTTAGATGCCCGAATCACTTGGTCTCTGATTTTGTTTAGTTTGTGCAACAGAATGTTTGGACCATATTCGTGCCTGAAGGCATCAATTTCTTCCTACAATTCAATTGAAAAGAATTAGTTACATAAGAAATGAACCCAACTGAAATACGAAATGAAACGAATTTCATTAATTTAGAAATTACTTACTTGTGTCCAGTTTTTATATTGATACCCCTTCCCTTTTTTTTTATCTTTTGAGGATCAATTGTTTCTAGCCATTTTATGACGTACATCCCGCAATCATAGCTAAGCAAGAAATAAGTAAAATATGATTAATAGTATACAAAATAAAACACATTAAAAATAGCACTATAGCAGAGAAAGATTTTTACCTTGTACGTTGACCATTCAGCCTGATATACTCTACTTCTTCTCCCTCTCCGTCCTCCATTAAGGGTTTTGCCCCAGCATAAACCCTCATCTGGGAGATTATTAATCTCTGAAAGGGATACAAAAAGTGAATGAAAATTAGCAACTACAATGAACCAAACTCTGTTCATGTTCTAAATAAAACATGATAAACATTAAATCAGCAAGAGAAACATTTTGTGCATGCAAAAGAACCTAAGTGAACACATAAGGATGAAGTGAATGTAAATCAGCAACAACAATGAACCAAACTCTGTTCATGTTTTGAATAAAACGTAATAAATATTCAATCAGCAAGGGAAACATTTCTGCATGCAAAAGAACTCAACTGAAAACTTAAGGATGAACTGAATGTAAATCACCAACTCTAATGAACCGAATTCTACTCATGTTTGAATAATTTACAACAAAATATGTATGATTTAAATAACTTACAATAAATTTGTTCAGTTTAATTCTCAAGTCAGGTATTTCATCTTTCTTCTTGTTCACAGGGTCAAGCACATAGAATGCCTTTTTTTGGACATCGGCAATCCACAACCATTAGTGTCTTCCATTGCAAATCGACACAAACAGCTGAATTTTAGGAAAAGGATAGAATATTTCAGTCTAAACGATAGCAAACAAGAGAATTATCAAAGAATTTTTAGAAATCACAACTTACAAATGGATACGATACGAGTTTTCTTTTGTCAAGAAAACGGCGGTAGTGGGCATATTGATCGACATCCATCCGGTAAGCCTTGATGGTCTTTGGATCAATGTATTTCTCACCATGGTTTTCCAACATAAACATCTGAAAAATAAACCTCAGTTAAATCACAAATGAACCAAATTATTTATCAAAACCAGTAAATTACTCAAGGAATAAAAATTTTGGCTTACCACAATATCCATCGATACACAGCATATGTCTTCCTGAAACTGGGGACATTTTATGTCGTTGAGAATCATGCAATGTGCATTGACCACCTACAGGAAGAAAATTTATGAGATATACGGTATAAGAGTCTTTAGAAAAATCATTAATGTTAATTCAATAGGCAAAGAATTTACCGTGCTTTCTACATGTTGTTCGAGCATTAGAAACAAGAAATGATGTCTAAGCCCTCGAAATTCGCTTCATAGTTCAAGACGAATATGGCGTCATATTCGTTGGTACTATCTTTGGTTTTTTTCACATGTGTCATCCAATGATAACACTTTTCCTTTAGCTCCTCTGTGATTTCTTTCTCTTTCTCTGGAGTTTTGTACCCTTCAGCAGTTGTGAAGCTCGGCTCGATACTTGTTGCATCAGCAAATTTCAATGCTGCCGCCACCCTAGCATCTATCACCGCCTCTGCCAGGATTTCAAGCTGTCTCACCGTTGGCTAAGAGGTCATGGGAGTTGGTTGAGATGTTGGGAAACTTATGCCAAGATCGAATAAAGGTGTATCATGTTCCCACAAAGAAGGACGAGCAGCACTGCAAGACGACAGAGGAAAGTTTTAAGTAATAATGAAAAAGCAATATTATATAACACGAAAGATAATAAAAAATGATATTAATTAAAACTTACACATTCAACAGAGGTTCTGGCTCCATCTTCCTCGGGGAAGATGCCTCGCCGGCCTGTTTTCGGGTTCTAGAAGGCAGCTGTAACAAACAGAAGAGAGTAACTGATTTCTGGATTCAACTGAACCACAAGTAAACCATGTAATGAACCGAAATTATCCAGATTTGAACAAGCAGAAAGCTTACAAATCAGGTTGTGTTTCGTCTTCTAATTGCCGTGCCACCGGAGCTTCTTGGCACGGTTGCTGTTGTTCTTCAGGAGGGCTGCTGCATTAAACAGAAAAGAGTTCAATAACGACCCGAAATCATTATCCTGTACCATTAAAACTAAGAAAAATAATTCTAATTACAACTTAAAGGAACAATGAAAAAGCAATATCATATAACACGAAAGATTATAAAAAATGATATTAATTAAAATTTACACATTCAACGGAGGTTGTGGCTCCATCCTCATCGGGGAAGATTCCTCGCCGGTTTGCTTTTTGGGTTCCAGAGGGCAGCTGTAACAAAGAAAAGAGATCCAATATAAGAACACATGGAATTGATTTCTGGATTCAAATGATCCACAAGTAAAGCATGTAATGAACCAAAATTACCCAGTTTTAAACAAGCAGTAAAACTTACACATCGACAGGTACTTCTTGTTCTGATTGCCCTGCCGGTGCTTCTTCGTAGGGTTGCTGTTGCGGTTCCAGAGGGCTGTTGCACTAAATAGAAAAGAGTTCAATAATGACCCCAAATTATTATCCTATACCATTAAAACCAATAAAAAGAATTTTATGTACAACTTACTCATTAACAGAAGCTTCTTGTGTTATACTTTTGGAAGGGACATAGGTAAAGGCATCTTTTATTAGCTCTTCCTTAAAAGAACTCGGAAGAGACACCGCATAGGAAATCTAAGGAATGTAAATAAGGAAGAAGTTAATGTTGAATGATTAGAATAGGTACCAAGAAATCGAAATCTACACATTGAAAAACTCACATATCCAAAGGTTGAGAACGAGTTTCTTCTCGAACCTTAATGATTTGGAGTTCAGGATCAAGTGTAATGTTACTGACGTTTAAACACAAGTTCCGTGTGATTAATTAAACAAAAATTATTACCTAAATCTAAAAGACTAATATAAATATTTCAACTTATACATGTGGAGTTTGTAAACTCTGTTTTTGATGGATTTTCTTTCTTCTAAAAACTTTTACCGGGGTATTTTTCCTAATAAAAAAGATACCAAATTAAAATCAACAACCAAGATTAAAAGTAGAGGTCTAGAAACACCTGAAATTCATTTTTGGAATCCAATGAACCGAATTTAAAGCCTGCAATGAATGAATTTACCTGGTATTGGCCGGGACATTTACAGACGGTGTGTAGCTCGTTTGAGTCTGTAAGAGAGGTTTGCTGCCCAGATTTACCGTCAGCAGTCTAAGCAAAATAAATAAATATTACTCAGTAAATCCAGAGGAATTAGAAGAGGTTTTAGGAAAAGTTAGCAAACAAAGAAAAAGAACTCGATATAAGAAACTGAATCTTACATCTCAGATAAATCATTTCGCACCTCTGTCAAGTCAAAGCGATCTGGAGTAACGTTTATTTTCTGAGCTCCATCATTTCTTCTCTTTGCTCTCTTTTCTTTTAACAGCTGCAACGCCTCTCTTCTTGTTTCGGTAGCGCTGACCCTTACTCGTTCACTTCTGAAAATTCATAAAATAAGTATCAATGAACCTAAAATAAAAGTATCAATTAACCCAAAATATGATTTCAGAAACTTACTCCCTTTCAGATTCAGTTTTGCTCTCTGAATCTGTCAGAACAAGCTAGCTTGATTTGGTTTTTTTTTCCACCCTCTCCGGTTGTTTTCTTTTCACTGTCGGAGTTTTTTCGATATTTTTTTCTCTGCAACACATACAAACACATTGAATTTATATCGAAGAACAATATCACAACTGTAATTTACTTAACAAGCACACACAAACAATTTTCTGAAAAGCCAAATTAAACCATATGAACATTATACAATCACAGAAATGAACCAAAAATAATCAATTCCCAAACTTACTATTTTTCAGATTCGCTTGTGCTCTCTGAATCTGTCGGAACAGGCTTTCCTTTTTTGCTTTCTTTTTTAACCACCTTCTGTGGTTGTTTTCTTTTTTTATCTCTGGTTTTCAATTTCTTCTTCTTCTCTGTGATACATAAGAGAAGCGCATAAGAACAATTTTTACCAAATACAAGCAAAAATAAACCAAATGAACATCAAACTTACTAGTTTTTAGATTCACTTGTACTTTTTGAATCCATGGGACTGCTTTCAGATTCACTTGTTGTTTTCGAATTCGTCCGAACAATCTTTTGTTTTTTTACCAGCCTCTATTGTCTTGCTCTTTTGGTCGGCGGTATTTTTTCGGATTTAGATTCGGATTCGGATTCGGAAAAACTGTCTTCTTCCGAAGAAGAATTAAGAATAACAATTTTCTTTTCTTCTTTCTTCTGCTTTCCCTTTTCTTTCTCCTTTAGAAAAACTGGTTTCTTCTCCACCTTCTTTCCTTTTTTTTTCTTTTCCTCCTTTGATTGTGCTATGTATAGAAGTCCCTAAAACATAAGATTATTTAGTTAGCTGAGTATTTTAGAAGCATCTAAACTAAAATTTCAAGGAAAATTTTTGTTAAATTTACCATTGTATCAGTTGCTTCCTGATAAATCCAATCGAGCATCCTCTTCATGTCCAGTGGGCCACCGACGGTGGCCCGGGAGCATCAGGTGCATCTAAGCGAGGGAAGTTGAATCTATGGAAATATATCAGCATCAAAACAAACACACAGCAGTCAACGAACTATTTTTTCTCCCTTTCTCCTATTTTCAGTCCCCTTCCTCAAGAAGATCAGGACATGAGTTGCCCAATCCCACTGTCGGATATTGTCCACACGAAGGGCAGGCGGCTTATGGATTGGGGAGGCCATGCTTACCGTTGTCGGTAGTAGGAAGCACTTCTGGACGAAGACAACAAAAGTCCTCCGGAATTTTTGCCGGTTCTTCTCCCCATTAACACTCATATCGAGGAGAGATTTTGTCAAAGATGCCAATGTAGCACATTTGAAGCCATCAATTATCTGCTTGTCTGCCTCATTCAGTCTGCTGTACTCAACTTTTTCAGGAAAACGATCCCCTGCAATATTTTAACCAGTCAAATAGGCTCAATTTTATTTTATGTACACAAGTGAACCAAAAATAAAGCAAGCAATGAACCGAAATAAGCACAAGGTGGAAAGTGTATTACCGCCGTGATTTATGCCCAGTGCAACTGCTACCTTGTCAAGTGTTATGGATATTTTCCCATAGAGAGTGTTCAGGTATCCATAATAGTCATCATAGCAAGCAATCAACTCTCTCAAGACGCTATGAGAGACGTTCATTTCCAGGGCATGTGCCAGTGTACCGAATCCTATTTTTTCAACAATATCTTTCTTTTCCTGACTCATTGCCTTGAACACCCTCGCTATTGCCTTTGTTTGGCATCTGAGATCGTGAGTTTTCTGCAAAGTTTCGAAACAGTATGTCATGATATATTTATAATACAAAATAGAGTTTATTCGAATGAAAGGGGATAAATATATTTAATGTGTACATATGCTTATGTTATAGTGCGGCTTCTGTTTTTTTGTCACCATCATCTTTTTCATTTTTGCTGTAAGCACAAAAAAATTTGGTCAATACTTCACTCAATACACCGACAATCAAAAGCATGCATATTTTAATCAAGTGAATCAAAATGGCCAAATCTACTGAATCGAACGCCATTGATGTTCTGAATAAAATGTGATGAACATTCAATCATGAAGAAAAGCATTTTTACATGCAATAGAATTCAACTGAACATACTAACAATCAAGTGAATTAAAATGACCAACTCCACTGAACCAAACACCATTCATGTTTTGAATAAAACGTGATAAACATTCAATCAACAAGAAAAGCATTGCTACATGCAAAAGAACTCAATTGATCAAGTGAATCAAAATGGCCAACTGCACTGAACTGAATAGCATTCATGTTCTGAATAAAATGTGATAAACATTCAATCATCAAGAAAATATTTCTACATGCAAAATGACTCAACTGAACACACTAATAATCAAGTGAATCAAAATGACCAACTCCACTGAACTGAATACCATTCACATTTTGAATAAAATATGATAAACATTCAATTATGAAGAAAAATATTTCTGCATGCAAAAGGACTCAACTGAATACACTAACAATCAAGTGAATAAAAATGACCAACTCCACTGAACTGAACACCATTTATGTTTTGAATAAAATGTGATAAATATTCAATCGACAAGAAAAATATTTTTGCATGCAAAAGAACTCAACTGAACACACTAACAATCAAGTGAATCAAAATTACCAACTCCACTGAACTGAACACCATTCATGTTTTGAATAAAACGTGATAAACATTCAATTATCAAGAAGAATATTTCTGCATGCAAAAGAACTCAATTGAACACACTAACAATCAAGTGAATCAAAATGACCAACTGCACTGAACTGAACACTATTCATGTTCTGAATAAAACGTGATAAACATTCAATCATCAAAAAAAATATTTCTGCATGCAAAAGGACTCAATTGAACACACTAACAATTAAGTGAATCAAAATGACTAATTCCACTGAACAGAACACCATTAATGTTTTGAATAAAACGTGATAAATATTCAATCAACAAGAAAAGCATTTATGCATGCAAAAGAACTCAACTGAACACACTAACAATCAAGTGAATCAAAATGACCAACTCCACTAAACTGAATGAAAATGAGAACACATTTCCATTCCTATTCCCTAGTTATGCAAAAAAAAAAAAAATTGAATCAGAATAAGTCGATCTACTAAACGAAACAATTCAATCTAGTAAACCTAAAATGCAACCAGGAGAAACGCGAGATTGCGAGATTTTAAATAAATAGTAGTTTTTATCATGCCTTTCCCAGTCTCTGTTGTTGTTTTCGTTTGTTTTTTCTTCTTCCTTTCGAAATCTTATTGCGATTTCTGAGTAAAAGCAGTTTTTGCAGAGAAAACGATCGAGCTTTGAAAGATTTTGAGAGAGATTCGTACTTCTCCAGTAGCGTTTTAAGGTTGAAGAAGGAACATTGTTTCATAATGAAAGCGCGAATGAATGTTAAACGTTTAAAGGGTTTGGACGCGTGTAATACACGCTCATTTAATAGAATTGTATTTTTTTGGTATTAGACCAGTTTAAATAAACTTAAATAAAAAATTATATGGATGTATAGTCTAATTGATAGAAAACATCATTATCTTTCTCTATTTCACTTGCTCTAATTCCGAAATTTTATAAACAATTTCTTTCTTATTTTCATTGAAAGTGCCTACAAAATTATCATTATAATAGAAAATATTGGTCTTCTAATTCTACATTCATTGCATGCGAAATTGTAGTTAATTAAAGCTATAATGAGTAACTTTGTTGTAACTACATGAGAAATTACTTTGTACCCTAATGTTGTAGTCAGGGCTTGCGAAATTGTACTGCTAGTAAAATTACAAAATAATACACAAGAATATAATTTCTATTATTCCTAACTATTTAAAAAATAAATAATTTTTTATTAAAATAACAAAGCCGTTAGGAAAAATAAAAAATCTAAATATTAAAATATCGGATGCAAGAAAGGGCAAAGATGACATTTTGTAAGAACACCTAAAATTGATTAGCTGATGAGCTCGGAGGTAAAGACCAAAAGAGACACAGTCCAGAGAAGAAGAAGAAAAAAAAACTTGAGAGAAGAAGAACGACCACAAGACTAGTGCGTTCATGGCGTGGAGGCATTTGATAACTCAGGTAATTTGTTTCCTCAATAAAAGAACTTGCACACCGTCAATTTTTACCCAACGTCAACTTGTTTCCCTATTGCTCTTTTTCTGAGTCATTATTCCGAGAACCCTAATTCTGTTAACATTGATTATTGATTCATTATTATGATCTCCTGAATGTATTATTATTAAAAATTTTGAATCTTGAAACGGATTCCGTGATTCGGTATTGGAGGGATAGTATGGAAATGAAATGATTTATTGGGAACCGTTGTCTTGGCATTGAGGGTTTCTGTTATCTCTCGTGAGATGCTTGGTAAAGGGTGGAGGGTGGAAAATCACCCTTTAAGCTGTCTTTTTGCACTTTCAATTCAACCATCCCACAATTTTTTCTACCCTGCTCAGACACGCTTAACCTTACTGTTGGCCAAGTTACAAAATGGGAAGATTGTTAAGAGTTTGTTTTGTTTGCATCTATGGACACGCTTAACCATTATGAGATTTTGATATGCTATGGTTTATATGTAATTGATGCCAATTGAATAATTGATATCTGTTATATGTGTCTTGCATTTTAATCTGTCAGCTAATTTTTAATTTCTTTTACAGATAGCAAAGAATCAATCAGAATTGAGACTGGCAAAAAGTTTGTTGGCTAGGAGTTATTTATCAGTTGTAAAGTTTGAAGGCCGTGCAGGTTTGAATTCGTTGACCCTGTATCAGTCATATATTTCAGTTCATGTTCTTTGCTCTTGTAGAGTAGCTATTTTATGCCTGACCTATATTACTTTTTGGTTAATTGGTTTAACCTTCAAAATTGTTTTTTTCTCTGTAATTCTTTAGTTTTCTTCTGTTTTAGCTGTAAAATTAATTATGCTAGGTTTAAAGTATCCGGAAAATATGTTACTTTTGGTATGGAGCTTTCTGTTTTTTGTTGAACATAGTTTCAAATTTTTGTAGGGAATAGGCTTTTTGGTGTCCAAGAGAGATTCCAGTCCAGCTATGTTGGCAATCTGGCTCGCCGAGTACGTGAGGCAGATGAAGCCAGTGAAGTTGCTCATCTTAAAAAACTTTATCGTCGCAATGATCCCGAAGCTGTGATTAGAGCATTTGAAAGTCAACCATCTCTGCAGACTAATCCAGAGGCACTTTCCGAATACATTAAAGCATTAGTCAAAGTTGATCGGCTTGATGAAAGTGAATTACTGAAGACCTTACGTAGAGGTGCCTAATTGGCTAGAACTGCTTCTTCTTCTTGTCACATATCTCATCAATAGTTTCTTCTTGTCACATATCTCATCAATTCTTCTTCTTCTTCTTGTCACATATCTCATCAATAGTTTCTTCTTGTCACATATCTCATCAATAGTGGTTTGATGACATGTTATACCTTGATAAAGGAGTTTTTCCCCTCCAAGCACTTGTGCCCATGAAGTATTGAAATTTTGATCATAATGGAGTGGTCAAAGTAGATCTACATGTCAACAGTTTCACTCTAGACATGATACATGATAGGACGCAATGACGTCGTTTGATCCATGTAGCCGACCTCATCTAATGGGATAAGGCTTTGTTGTTGTTGTTGTTGTTGTTGTTGTAGTAATGCATGGGTAGTGACTATTCTACAAAAAAGGAGTACGTTTTTTTCCTGGTTGTCTCCTAAGGAAGATTTATCGAAGGCATGGGATGTGTTTTGTTTACAATTCATCTTCCATTGAAATTTAGAACTCATTTGTAGTATTTCAGTGCTTGTTCTAGTTTTTCTATTGGAACAGTTATAACTGTATATATGTAATACTTGAGTCAATAACTAAGCATTTTCTCCCTTAAATGAGGCTGTCTATATAGATTAAGTGATGCCTTTTTGTAATTCTTAAAAATTATGTGACCAGAAATAGGTTGTTGGGGATTATTAAGCTCAATTAATGTCTTCCTCTATTAATCAAACAAATATATGATCTTAGAGTCTGCCTTTTATCTGTGATTTAATGCTACAAACCTGCAGTCACTGCTTCTGTATACAATGTATATAGTGCTAGGAAGGAGAATGATGGGTCAAGACTGTGACTCAAATGAGTTATGAAAATGATAGAAGATCACAAACAAAGGCTACTTTTGATTTTTCCAATATATTAACATTTCAATGGCATACATATCTAAAATGTGTTGTTTCTCTTCTTACTTCATTAGAGTTTCAACATTTGTTTCTTTAGCTGATTTTAAAGATTAGTAGTTGTAACTGAGATGTGTGTGAACATCCAGGTATGTCTAGTTCATTGAGGGAAGAAGAAAGTATAGGAGGTTTTTCTGCTCTTAGAAATGTGGGAAAACCTACAAAAGATGGCATTCTTGGAACTGCAAGTGCCCCAATTCATATGGTGGCAGCAGAAGGTGCAAATTTCAAAGAGCAGCTGTGGCGCACAATTCGGTCCCTTTTAGTGGTCTTTCTCTTGATCTCTGGTGCAGGAGCACTCATTGAGGATAAAGGAATTAGCAAAGGTATTGCCTTATCATTGTTGATTATCAGTTGATCAGACCAATTTAATATTGAATCTGAATTTGCCTAGTGGCTTCTTTGATTTGCTTTCACTTTTATAGGACTTGGCATGAGTGAAGAAGTCCAACCCAGTGTGGAGACAAGTACTAAGTTTACTGATGTAAAAGGTGTTGATGAGGCAAAGGCTGAACTGGAAGAAATTGTGCACTACCTCCGAGATCCTAAGGTTGACTTTCTTTTAACATTTTAAACTTTTATGTGAAGGAAAATATGCTGCTGATACTGACTTGTGTCCAATTTTCTGGTAATTGTGAAAATAGTTTAATCATTAATATTGTTGATGAGAAGATGTACCCATGTTGAACAGAAACTAGGTAAATATTGTAAAGGAATCAGATTTATTGCCTTGGATAATGATATCTAAATATTTTGGATGCAGTAAGCATTAGGTTTCCTATTTGATGCTCCTTTGACTTTTAAGTACTTTGGTACTGTAGTTTTCACTCTGTCAAAGGTGAAATGGTTGTATCTGCTAGTGCTGTTTGATAGTAAACATCTACGTGACACATACTTTGTGATGGAGAAAACAGGAAAGTGGTTTCAGCACATATTGTAATAAGTCTCCCATTTTGTTTTTACTACCTCCATCATTAATGAATAAACAAACAAATAAATACAGTTGGGTAATATGTTGACATGAGTGCTTATAAAGGTGTATTAAGAACCTTAATTCTGTTTGACTCTTATTGTGCGACTTTATTCTCGTGTATTTTATCTACTTCATTCCTGACCACACATTATGGTATTTTTCCTGGATTATATTTAGACAAATTGTTTCAATTGTGACAGCGCTTTACTCGTCTTGGCGGCAAGCTCCCAAAAGGCGTTTTGCTTGTTGGCCCACCTGGCACTGGTAAAACGATGTTGGCACGAGCTATTGCTGGAGAGGCTGGGGTTCCTTTCTTCTCATGCAGTGGAAGTGAATTTGAAGAGATGTTTGTTGGTGTTGGTGCAAGAAGGGTGAGGGATCTTTTTGCTGCTGCAAAAAAGCGATCACCTTGTATAATCTTCATAGATGAGATTGATGCTATAGGAGGAAGCCGAAACCCAAAGGATCAAATGTACATGAAGATGACTTTGAATCAGTTACTTGTTGAGTTAGATGGATTCAAGCAAAATGAAGGCATAATTGTGATTGCAGCTACGAATTTTCCACAGTCATTAGATAAGGCATTGGTGAGGCCTGGGAGGTTTGATCGTCATGTTGTTGTCCCCAATCCAGATGTAGAAGGAAGGCGACAGATTTTGGAATCTCACATGTCAAAGGTAAATATATTTCTCCCAACTTATTTTGTGAGATGTGATACTGATTGTTTTATGAATGTCAAAATATAAATTGCAAGATTTTTAAGATCATCACATGATCTAATGCTCTTGCATGGTACCTTAAATTCCAGTTGTTCACTGATGATCAGGTTTGTCTGATCATGTGAGTTTGCCAACATGAATTGCAAACCTGTGAAAATTGCAAGCTTGGATCCATGAATAATCCAAAGCATTTCTGCTTGGCTTCAACATTTGCATGCTCCTTTTGACCTCCTGCACTCTGTTTTATGGTTTATATTCACTGCTGATGTGATCAAACATTGTATATGCTGATTTTTTCTCTCCAATTAAAAACAGGTTCTGAAGGCTGATGATGTCGATCTAATGATCATTGCTCGTGGAACACCTGGGTTTTCCGGTGCTGACCTTGCAAACTTGGTTAATGTTGCTGCTCTCAAGGCTGCCATGGATGGTGCTAAAGCTGTAACCATGAATGATTTAGAGTTTGCAAAGGACAAGATTATGATGGGAAGTGAACGCAAGTCAGCTGTTATATCCAAGGAGTCAAGAAAGATGACTGCTTTCCATGAGGGAGGTCACGCCCTAGTGGCAATTCATACAGATGGAGCACTTCCTGTTCACAAGGCAACTATAGTTCCTCGTGGGATGGCTCTTGGTATGGTTCATCAATTACCTGACAAGGATCAGACCAGTATCTCACGAAAACAGATGCTTGCCCGACTTGATGTTTCCATGGGAGGTCGGGTGGCTGAAGAGCTTATTTTTGGAGAAAGCGAAGTTACTTCTGGTGCATCCTCAGATCTTTCTCAGGCAACTAAGTTGGCTAGGGCAATGGTTACCAAATATGGTATGAGTAGTGAAGTCGGACTCGTTACCCACAACTACAATGATGACGGGAGAAGCATGAGCTCGGAAACTAGGTTGCTTATTGAGAAAGAGGTGAAGAACTTGCTGGAGACTGCTTACAACAATGCAAAAACTATTCTAACCACCCACAATAAGGAGCTTCATGCGCTTGCAAATGCTCTTCTGGAGCATGAGACACTCACGGGGAATCAGATAAAGGCTTTGCTTGAAAATGTCAACTCCCATCAGCAACAGCAAGCGCAAACAGTTGAAAACCAAGGCAGTTCACGGTCTAATCCAGCAGCTGCTGCTGCTGCAGCCGCTGCAGCCGCTGCGGCAGCGACTGCAGCCAAGGCTCAAAGTGTTGCCCCAGTGGGATCTTAGCAGGAAGAGGCCGGAGTAAGACATGCACCAAAATAATTATTACCAGATTTACATGTGCATATTGTAGTTTATTCTGTTACCCAGGGTTGATTGATTTTCGTCCGCTTCAGCCTCTGGATTGAACTCGTAATCTGGGTCAAGTTGATTCCATATTGTAGTGAGTCAAAGCTAGCGTAGAATGCTGTCATTGATATAGTGCCCGTTTGTTTTCCATTTCTTACCAACCTAATCACCTTTTTCAGTGGGAAAAATAAAAAACACGTTTTGTATCGGTGACTGTGTTTGGGTAAGATTTTTCTAATAATGAGAATCCAAGGAGAAAAAGAAGCTAATTTCACCGCTTCTCTTGAAGTTGTGATTAGTTGCTTCTTAAAACAATGGGACTAAAGGTCTCTTGACAAAACTGAAAACACGAAAAATCTTTCCTACAAAAATGTCTCTTAATAACTTACTAAATGACAAAGTATGGCCCTCACTCTTCACTGTCCCCTTCCTTTTAGCGTTTTCTCCTCCTCAGGAGTGCTCCCAAATTCCAGCCGTTCGATCGACCGTACGTTGCATGGAAAATATGTAATCATATGGTTCGTAATGGAACTTGTATCGGGTGATTGGAAGGATTTAAAAGGGAAGAAATTTAAGACGACCAATAGTTAATACACATCACATTGTTATCTTGATGTCTTTTGAAACTAAAACGGTAGTTTATTTTTTAAAGCATATAGCCATAACAGTTTGTGGAGAATTTACATACATCTGAATAAGATCCAACCATTATTAGTTAGTTTTCAATTTGTTCAACTATGAATCTATGATTTCTTGCACCTGCTCTAATCTGTCAGTTACATTTATTTGTGCTTCAGTAGCAAGGAATGAATCAGAATATAGACAGCTCAGATGGTCAGAATATTATTAGGTAGGAGTTATTTATCAGTGAATAAGTTTGATATCATGATCCTGACTCGTGTAACACCTGGGTTCTCTGGTGCTGACCTTGCAAACTTGGTTGATGTTGCTGCTGTCAAGCCTGCCATGGATGAGTAGTGAAGTTCGACTTGCGACTCACTACTACAATGATACTATGAGCTCCGAAGCTACGATGCTTATTGACAAAAAATTTGCTCTGGTAGGATCTCAGCCGGAAAAGTGATTCATGCAGCAAAATTACCATTACCGGATTGAAACATGCAGATTGTAGCTTATTCAATTTTTCAGGGCTGATGCTGTTCCTTCAACTTCAGCCACTGGAACTAATTTACTTCAAGTTGACTCCGTATTGCAGTGAGTCAAATTAAAGGTCGTGTAGGATTATACCATTGTTTTTGTTTCTAATAATTTGTGCAGTTTATGTCACATTTAAATTATTCGTGAAATTCATTTTTGTTTTACTGTCATAGACGAGTAATACATGGTTATAGTGTGATAAATTTTATAGTATAGTGTTAAATACACATTACAAAAGTTCAATTTGTATATGTGTATTAAATCAAATTTATCAAACCAAGGAAGAGTGGAAAGAATATTAGGCTGAGGTTCAGACAAATGATGGGCCTATATATAACAATGTTATTTGTGGGCGCAAGATATTTCCAGTGTAATGTGTGGCTGAAGCATCTCTATGTGGCATCTTCTGAAAGCTTGAATTAGATAAATGTAATACGGTTCATTTTTTATTGGCTGAGGTTCATTTTTTACCTCCATTCCATTGTGGCGAAACTTCCTTGCTTTTCAGGTGACACCGTATTACATTTATTGGCTATGCTACACAACATACAAAATAACATTTCTCTTTTAATGAAATTCTTAAGTACTATTGGTTGGAATCATTTTGAGGAGTGGTAGCTGGCACTTTTCATTGCATTCCCACCTCTCTTGTATTCTCTATTCTATCCAATCCAAACTCCAATCCTCGTTGGCTACATAGCATTCATAATCACACACACACACACACACACACACACACATTACGAATGGCTGGTGAGGTAAAATCCACCAGAAAGTGCAGCATTTCACTTGAAGAACTCAGCAAACACAACAAGATAGAGGATCTTTGGATCTCAATCCATGGAAAGATCTACAATGTAACCAACTGGGCCAAACACCACCCTGGAGGTGACCTTCCATTGCTTAACCTCGCCGGCCAAGACGCCACAGACGCGTTCCTCGCCTACCATCCCCTTGCAGCCTCCCAACACCTTCACAACTTCTTCACAGGGTACTATCTCCAAGATTACGCCATCTCCCAGGTCTCTGGAGACTATAGGAAGCTCTTGTCCCACTTCACAGCAATGGGGATGTTTGATACCAAGGGACACACCGTCTTCTTCACAATGCTGCTCATGGCAGTGCTATTCTGTTCCAGTGTTTATGGCGTGTTCTGTTCTAGCAGCCCTTTGGTGCATGTCTGTTGTGGTGGCCTAATGGGATTCTTTTGGATTCAGAGTGGTTGGATTGGACATGATTCCGGCCACTACCAGGTCATGACGACGCAGCGTTTCAACCGTTTCGCGCAAATTCTCTCCGGGAATTGCCTTGCTGGGATTAGTATTGGGTGGTGGAAGTGGAACCACAATGCTCACCACATTGCTTGCAATAGCCTTGATCATGATCCGGATCTTCAGCACATTCCTTTCTTTGTGGTATCTTCCAAGTTCTTCAATTCCATTACTTCTTGCTTCTATGATAGGAAATTGAACTTTGATTGTGTTGCTAGGTTCTTGGTGAGCTATCAGCACTTCACATTTTACCCTGTAATGTGCTTTGCTAGGCTCAATTTGTTTGCACAATCTTTCTTCTTCTTGTTTTCCAATAGGAAGGTACCAAACAGGGTTCAAGAGATTTTAGGGATGCTTGTTTTCTGGATTTGGTACCCTCTTTTGGTTTCATTCTTACCAAATTGGGGAGAAAGAATAGTGTTTGTGATTGCAAGTTTTGCTGTGACTGGGATACAGCATGTTCAGTTCTGTTTGAACCATTTTTCTTCAAGTGTGTATGTTGGGCCACCAAGAAGCAGTGATTGGTTTGAGAAGCAGACAATTGGGACACTCAATGTGGATTGCTCTCCTTGGATGGACTGGTTCCATGGTGGACTGCAGTTCCAGGTGGAGCACCACCTGTTTCCGCGGCTGCCGCGGTGCCATCTGAGGAGCATTTCACCTCTTGTGAAGGAGCTTTGCAAGAAGCATGGATTGCCTTACAACCATGTCTCATTTTGGAAAGCTAATGTGCTAACACTTAACACACTCAAGGATGCAGCATTGCAGGCTAGAAACCTTTCCAATCCCATTCCCAAGAACTTGGTTTGGGAAGCCGTTAACACTCATGGATGAATGGAAAAATTCTTCTACACATTGTTTTGTTAAGTTTCAGTTGTTAATCATTGGTATTTTGTCTTTCCAATTATGTTTCCTTTAATCCGTTTAGACAATGGAATGCTGAATACTACTCATCATTCATTGTCTAGTTTAGTTTGTTGGATCCCATTTACTATGTGATCCATTAATAATTACATTTTCCTCTAAATCGATTCTGGGTCCCTTTTTGTCTTATAGCAAATCATGTGAGGGTGAGTTAAGTATTAAGTAGTTTCCTACGTAGTTTCGGGGATTAAGTGTTTTTTTGGAGGGTGCCAATTCATTTATAGATACGAATACAGCCATTACTTATATTGTTTTACACCCAACACTTGATGGATGGTGTAATTTAATTCACACTGAATACAACGGTTACATTTCAATATGAACAGAGCTAACGGAAACCAACTACTAATTCTAATAAGCAGCAATTAAGACCAATATGGATTATGCAATCCATTATTTCAATCTCTTGGTACTTGGAAGTTGGAACATATCTTGCTTTTCAATAAAAGCTTTTAACAATCCACCCGTCATAGTTCGGACTAGCACTCGAGAAATGACCTATTAAACGGATTGAATTCGATTAATTCGAAAAAAAATGACGGGTTAAACGGGCTAAACAACGGTCCGTTTATTTTTTTTAACCATTTTTTCAAAAAAAAATAACACTTTTAGTCAATATTTCTTACGACTCGAAAATTCGACCCATCAACTAAGAAAATACAGTTTATTTAAGGTTTTTGACCTAAAAATAATAATTTTTTGTCAAAATATTTTTCAAACAATAAAATAAAAAGGTAAACGGGTCAATCCATTTAATTCATTGAGCTGACCATAAACAGTCTGAACTAAAAAATTATAACCTGTGAATAAAGCGGACTTAAATGGGCTAATCTATTTAACCCACAAACTTAAATAAGCCGGACCTAAATGGGCTGAGCTGACCCATTTGACAATCCTAAACTGAATTATGACATAATAGTTACATAGTAGAAATAGACACATTTTGTAAGATACATTAGAAAAGTAACATAGATTAAATCATTTTACAAAATTCTTGAGTATTATTCGAAAAGACTCTTACTTGATCGTCGTAGTATCTTTGGCAAATATCTAATACTGTCGTGTTGAAGGAGATCCGAGGAGTTACACTTACATAGCATTAGCACCTATGCAAAGTGACGAGCTATACCTTGATTGAAGCTCAAGTGTACCAAAACAGATTACATTGTGGTATTAGTTACTATGAGTCTACCATGATTCAACTATGGCTCCGGCAATTTTGGAGTTTTTTTTTTTTTGGACCTGGTGAAGGCCAGACGCCCAACTCACACACTGAAAAAGAACTGAGACCCAGATCCGCCCGCCTAACTAACCTAATTTAAACTACAGATTACCTGCCAATAAGCCATAGCTCATACGGCATTCCGTCCCCTCCCCATCTCAAAGGTCTCGGGTTCGAGTCCTACTAGCTGCAACCGAGAAGAAAAAATTGGTAAGTATGTGAGGAGTATAGATAAAAAATAATTCCTTAGAACTTAGCAGTATCAGAAGACTTTCAATTTAGGGACGTTTAAATTTAAGATGGTTAAGATGTCTTCATGAAAATAGTCACCTAAATTTAAAAGCTACAATCTTATGCGAGCTTGTAATTAATGTTTTGCTAATAAAGTTACTTATGTTAAGAAAATTTAATCATTTTATACAATCAATGTTTTGAAATTTTTAGTCTTATAATACAAATTTTATACATTTAACACCTAAACAAATACATTAGATAGATCCTTTAGTTAAAAACTATTTTAATTTGATCATCTCAAACAACCACCTCTTTTTTTTTTTTGTCAAAGATAAGAGATTCGAATCCGCAACCTCTTAATTGAGTATGGAGAGACTATGTCATTTGAACTATAACTCATTGGCCTCAAACAACCACCTCTTATCTAGAAGTACTTAATATTTTGCATTGAATCCTACTAATGTAAAAAAAAAAAAAAAAAAAAAAAAAAAAAAACGACTTTAATTGAGTGGTAAGTTGTTGTAGATCACCGTAGATTAAGTCAGATTCTGAAACAAATAAAGCTCCATAGATCTAGGACCACAACAAAAATCCCATTTACACCTAATGCACTGTTTTAACCCCCATTAAATATATTGAATTTATGATCCTAACTGAGTGCTTGAACGCTTGATTAAGGAATAAACTAATTAAGCCAAAGAAAAGTACTTATAAACAAAGGTCCTAGAGCTGGCAATGAAAACAACGCTAACAATATAGTAAGTTGATTGAGACAGTCCAGCCAATAATTGAAGGGCGTCATGTTCATGTTTCTTTGATCACAATACAAACGATATTACTTTGCTTCTTCAATAATAATAATGCATCCGAAACAAAATTCTTTCAATCATTTAATTGACTGTGTAGTAGCAGCGGCAAATGATTTGCATGGACCATCACATTACAAGAGCCACAACCAACTTGGTTCGTTCTCCCCTTGCTTTTAGGGTCACAATCATCCACACCCATTTAATTTCTCCCTCTCCCACGTAATTAACAATTAAAAATAATTGTAGGTTTATACAAAAAATAAATATTTTATATCTTCGGTAACAAAAAGAGATACACAAAGCCTTGTCTTTTTGTTTCTAATGATGGAAATTATACAATACGTATAGGCTGGTATAGGCTGGTTTGTTGGTACTGAGAACAAGATATAAAGAACAGAGATTGTGGGTTTTGAGATGGGTTAGAGTGGATTTGGAATTTTCAGTGGTGGAGAAATTTATTTCAATGGAAGTTGGAACTGGTTCATCAACTTTATGAGAGGTTAATGCCAATGAAGCTATCAACTAGTAGAGAGGATAATCTTGTTTGGAAATTTGATAATAAAGATATTTTTTCTACTAACTCTTTGGTGCAGGTGCTGCAATCGGAGACTCTTTCACAAGTGATTACGAGTTATAGTTTCACAAGTGTTATTTGAAAAGGGTTGGTACTTTCAAGAATCGAGCTTTTTGGATGGTTTGTCCTAGTTGATCGGGTGAATACTAAAGAGAGGTTGAGTAGATTAGGCGTCATCCAGCAGAGTGACAATATTTGTGTCCTGTGTAAAAAAGATATGGAATATGTTCATCATCTATTTCTTTTTTGTGAGTTTACTTGGCAGGTGTGGTGTGCGTGGTTGAGGTGTTTTCATAAAGATTGGACAGTCCCAAGAACCATTAAAGGTCTGTTTGAGAGTTTGACTGGCATGCTTAATAGAAAAGAGAAGCAGAAGAGGTGGCTGACTAAATTCTTTGCAATGATTTGGAACATCTGGATAGAACGCAATGACAGAATTTTCAACAATAGAAAAGCAGGTGTTGAGGTCATTTAAAGCAGAACTTTTCTGAGCTACAAAGAATGAGTTAGTATTGATCCTTTTAGTTGTTGATAACTATGCCGAAGATGACAGGGGATTGATTACCTTTGTGTTTGGTTTTATTTTTATGGTTTTTTAGTGTATCTGTTTATCTGTTGTTCTATTTTAGTGTGTTGAACTTTTTTTATTTTAAAAAAAAAGACAGAAATACAAAATTTAGTATTCTTATATTTTGTTTGGTGATAAAATAGAATAGGAATTTGGAAGTGGAGACAACAAAATCAGGTATTCATCACTACTAAGATTCTAGATAGGTAATAGTGGGTGGGAAGAAAAAACGAGAAGAAAATAAATGGAATTGAGAGAAAGACCATACTTGATAGAGGCAAGTGGGATCGGTGTAGCCATCGTAAGCACGTGCACCAAATTAAGACACCCCATCACTGTCATGCGCTTCATTTGATGCTGATAAATGATCAAATCACTTGCATACACTTATTATAGGTGTGTTCTTAAACAAGATGTTGTGTGCTAACTTTGGTTAGGTGAAAACTCAATTGCAGTCGACTTCACATGAAGTTGATACTTGAGAGCTGTTAGATGATTTGACTGATTTGACTAAATTTTCATCTAACGACTCTTAAATATCAACTTTACGTAAAGTTGACTTCACCTGAATTTTCACCTTTGTTTAATTTCTGATTTCCAATGTTGAAATGGAATTAATATCTGTTGATTTCGACCCAAGACTGTTCAATTTCTGTGTAGCTCGTTTTTATTGCTATTGTGTTTGGTTAAATTAAATGTGATCAGGATCAAGTGTTAACAGATGATGTGTGGAGCAGGGTAGGGACAGGGGATTTTTTATTTATTTATTTATTTATTTTGGCAATTGGAATTCTACAAATCATCTAACAATTCTAATGCAAGGTTCTTCTGTGTAGATTTGCACGAACTCTGGAAATTATTTGTGAAAAATTATAAGATCTTGTGAAATAATTTACAGATTTTAGTGGTTATGGATTTACATGTACTTGTAAGGTTGGAATTTTACTTTTAATTATTTAAATAATATTTAACACTGGATAAAAGTTTATAAATTATTTCGTACAATTCTATGGAAGTTTATATTATAAAAATACATATTATGTATTTTATACTTTTAATTTATAGTAAAAATTATAACCCTAAACACATATAATTATAAACTTTATATTTGTTAAATATGTGATAGTATATTAATTTTTATTTTTGTCATATCAAAATTGTAATATCTTTATTTATTTTATTGTGAATTGGATGGATTGAACTAGAATATAATAAAATTTAGGTTTAATTATTCTGTTGTTGGTTCTTATAGTTTTATTAAATTTTTAATTAGGTTTTTATATGTTTTTTTTTAATTGGGTCTCTATACCGTGTTTAATTTTATAATTAAATTATTTTCATGTCAAAAATATTAAAATTAATAGAATATTTTTTCTAAAATACATGCGATTAAAGATCTAATTAAGTTTTTAATTATAAATATTTTTAATTTGCGAAGAAATATTCAGTTAATTCTAATATTTTTTACACTAAGAAGGACCTAATTATAAAACTAAAAGTAATGTCGGGATCCAATTAAAAAAAATAAAAATTTAATTATAAATTTAATAAAACTATAAAAATTAATAAAATATTTTGATATATAATTTTATAATAATTTTTTTACATATGATTTTGTTGGAAGATATAAACTACATAATAAATAGTTTATTTTATATATATATATATATATATATATATTATGTTGATGTTATTTGAAATAATTCCTGAGTTTAAATCAATTTGTGTATTTTGATGAGTCATACTTCAGTTTTATAGATAGGCTTAATTGTTAATAAGCTAAACTGAATTCAATCTTTTGAAAACCTAATTTAAATTTAGTGTGACTCAACTCTTCTCACTTCTCACTTCTAAGAATTGAATCTATCTATTTATCTATCAATTTATAATATATTAAAATAGAATTTAACTTTTTAATATGATGTCATGTGAACTTAAATAAATAATTGTCACAATTACTTATTAATTATCTTATTGAATTATTTTTTAATTCTTTTATTTCCAATTGAATTACTTTTTAATCATTTTGCTTATACTTCTCATATGTTTCGTTATTATGACTTAAGATTTTTTTTTTATTCTCATGATATATATATATATATATATATATATATATATATATATATATATATATATTTATTTTAGGTTACTCTCTAAGTTTTATATTCTGTTGTTCTTTATTTTTATATAAGACATTATATGCTTTTAATGTTAATATTTTTTTTAATAGGTATAAACATAATTTATTATTTTCTTTTATACTCATTCTTTTTTATATTTACTATATAAAATTATAACTTAGGATTCATCTTCATTTTACTTTTCACTCTTATGACATTTATTTTTCATTAAGTTACTCTATATTTTCCATATTCTCTCACTCTTTACTTTTATATAAGATACTATATGATTTCAATATCAATAATGTTATTTTTTAATAAATATAAATTGAGTAATAAAATATATAATTCATCAACTTTTTTCATACTCACTCCTTTTTATGTTTTGTATATAAATTAACATTTACTTTACAGTTTTTCTTTATCTCCTCTTTTTTATCTATAATGTTTCTAAAAATGTTTACAATTGTATTCATTTTCCTAACTAATTATAATCACTAACTCTCACTCGTTGCTATGGTTTACACACAATATATTCTCTCTCATTCACTCATTTTCAAATCATAATCATAAAATTTATTCTTTTATTTTTATACTCATTTTTACTCATATTTACTATTTAAATTAACATCTACTTTCACACCTTTTTTCTTGAATCTTTTTTATATAATCATGTGTCTTATTCTATAAAATATTATTACATAATTTTTTTTATAATTAAAGTTTTTTTGTTTTGTTAAATAATTGGCTCATTATATATTAAAAGATGATTTTTTTAGACTAGTAAAATGTATATTTTTATAATTTTTTTATCATTTCAACCTTTTATGTTTTTGAATATTATTTAATTATAATAACAATGTTGAAAATACACAATGTCGTAATTTATGAAAAATAAAATAAAAAAACTGAATGTTATTTTCAGTTATTGAAATATTATATACTTAACCATGCCACTAGACAAAAGAAAAAGACACTATTGTTTCTTACTTTCTTACTACTTTTTAATTTTCTTCTCTCATTTGTTTCCGTGGAAACAGTTTCAATCCTCTGTTACAATGTGAAATTGAGAAATTGCAATGGCACTGTAGTGTTTTTGTTGTTATAGAACAGCAATGTAACAGAGCAGAAAAAGAGAGAATCAAATCCAACTTGGGACAACGAGATTGCACGTGGCACTTAGTGTGGGACAGGTTGCTGAATTTCACAAGAAGGATGGAACAGCACCTGATCTCATCATCTAAACCCCAGTTTACAACAATTTCAGTACACTCTGTATTCTGCTTTGCTTGGAAGATCAAAAAATTCTCACAGCAAAATCTAATACAATACAGTCACTGACATCACCTCCATAAAAGTCCTCTCTTCTATATTTCCATCTTTGTTGAGGTCAAAATGTGAGATAGACTCATCAGTGTTTCACTGTATTACTATTAAGAACTGTATTCTTTTAAATTCTTCTTTAATATTAAATGATAAAACTGTTAATGGATTTCCATTACAAAATAGAGACATGGAAATAACTGCTCACTTAACAAGCAAAGCAAGATCCATTGCTTGTGGCTTTCATTTTTTCTCAATTCATCCATTTTCTTCTTTCTTTCTTTCTTTTTTTTTTTGTACTATTCCAACTCATTCAAGACTATAATAAGTAATTGAGAATTTTCATATTTCTACAAACTAAAGTGATAAAAATGGAAAAGTTTAGGGACTAGCAACTTTGTTAAATTCTTGCCAGCATGTAATCAACAAAAAAAAGTGAGTCATTGGATGAAAATTTCACACCAATCTTATACTATTAAAACCATTATTAATGGCTATTTGATGGTTATTTGATGACTACAGATCACAAAGTTGCTAGCCTCCTATCATTCTTCGATAAAAATTGAATAGTTTAAGGAAATATAAGAGAGGCATTTAGATTTCAAAACCCAGATACAATTTCCAGTTGTATTACTCTCAGGCAAATTACAGCAACAAACTACAATGGTTTTTAGGACTTGCTTTGCCCTAAATCTCATATAACAAGCTCAAATTTCAACTTTTTCTTGGTTTCATTACAGATTAAGCTTTTTCAAGTCTCAAGGCATGATATATTCCCCCATCATAATCAACCCATTAACCCCTCTCTATTAAAAAATAAAAAAAAAAAGCAATTATGACAACAAAAAGAATAATTTTAAAATTATAAAAAAAAAAAGAGGGACATTGATGATTGGATTGATTACTCATAACAACGAATCACCAATAATAATGAAACTAATCAAATTAAACACTTGGTTTTTTTTCGTTTATAAAAATTTGAAGGAAAACTAAAAAGAGAACTTCCAGATCTTGATTCTGAGATCAACCTTACACTGGGAGTCGATGACGGAAGCAACAGCCGGCGACTTGCCGGCGGGGACGGTGCCCCTGATCCCATCGCAGGTGACTCTGATGCCAACCTTCTTGCTCTTGAGCCACTCCATTCTCATCTTCACCTTGGTGTCCATCTGAATCACCACCGGGAACCCTTTCTTCTTCTTCAGCGCCGATCTCATCGTGCTCAGCGACTCCGTGTCCAGATCCTGCGACCCCGACACCACCGCCCTCAAGCTCGTCTGGTTGTTCTTGTCGGACTCAAACGCTGTTAGCGACCCGTTCCCAATGAAAACGGAATCTGACAGCGCCGTCACGGTGAACGGATCGTAGAAGAACACAAGGTGGTTGTTAGGGTTCTTTGCGATGAGAGTGAGGTTGAAGAGTGTGGTCAGGTGTGACGGCGAGTCAGTGGAGGTTGTTAGGTTCATCCTCGCAATGCGGAGGTTGGTGATGGAGAATTGCGGCTGGTGTGGCCGGTAAAGAACGTAGAGTGCGGCGCCTACGATTGCGGCGAGGAGTGCGGCGGCGAGGATGATGAGGATTGTCCAGAAGCAGCAGCAGCAGCAGATGCTGCGACCGGAGCGGTGCCGGCGGTGGTAGTGCGACTGTGGGCGATAGACTTGGCGGTTGGGGTTGTAGAGCTGGGATTTGACTGGGCCTTGGTTGCCGTTAACCGCGGGGGCTGCGGCGGTTCCGTTAATTGCGCCGTTTCCGTTGGGTTTGGAAGCTGGTTCCGTCATTCTTTGACCGAGGGAGAATGTGAGTGAGAGAGATGAAGGAGTTGTGAGTTGTAATGGGGTTTGAGAAGAGAAGCAAGCTTTGTAGAGAGAAGGAATGGAATGGAAGGGAAGGAGAAGAAGAGTGAAGAGGTGGAGATAGGTACCCAGAACCAAAAGAGGATGCTTCCACCTCACCAATTATGGAATCTTTTTCCCTTTTTTTATTCTCTCTTGTTTATACTTAACGAAATTACGAGAAGCGAATGGTTTAGAGAATATTAGAGATATAATTATTAGTGTTATTTTTTTTATTAGTTGAAATTTATTATTAATTAATAATTATTAATAATAATAAAACTTGGATCGGAAGTCAAGATTTGTGTTGTGTTAAAATTGAGAGCCGCACACACACACGTCGGTTGCTGGCTTGCTGCCTTTTTAACATAACATGTGATTGAGTGAATTCTCAGGAACCTTGGGTCCACCTCCATTAAGGATTCTCACTCCCTAATAATTCATGTTTATTAGCTCTCAATTAATGAGTTAATAACATAATATATGGTCGAACTTGAAAGTGAACAACTTGGGATATGCAAAATAATTACAAGCCCTACTCCAATATCTTATGGCCACACGTTTTTCCACCATATATATATGTCAATTTTTTCTTCCTAGGCTTTGGCTTTTGAGCAAACGTACAACCATTTCTCGTAACGCAGTACTTTTACATGTATTGACACATCGTATCATTGTCCACTTACTATTGTAAGATATTACTAATTTTAACTTTAGCTAAAGTATAATTTTTCCTCCTTAACGATTACGATTTTTTAAATATTTTTAATGTTTTTAATTTTATTTTTAATATTTTTTATTTGTATCAAAATTATATCTAAATTTTTTTAATTTATTTCCTAGTATTTTATATGAAATTAATGTTTAGAGATAATGTTGATACAAATAAAAAAAATTAAAAACAAAATTACAAATATTAAAAACAAAAATGTTACTTTAGTCTTTCACTTTTAATACTACCATTGTTAGTGTATTTTTTACTGTTGTTCAATTATTTATTTCTATTAATAGGATTTTTAAATTAAATGGTGCTACTAATATTGTGTCATGTGTGTATTGTCCAATTAACTATATATCATATACTAGTTGTATATCATCAAGAAAAATATTAAATTTAAAAAGATTTTAATTAACATATAAATTACTATTAATAAAAATTTATAATATTTTATTTTAATATATATAAAACAAATACATTAAAACTTAAAATTTTATATTTTTTTAATTAGTAATTTTATTGTATATATCTTGACACCGGTCCTAGCACCCACACATATTAGCTAATAAACCCAAATATAAACATGCACATTTTTATTATAGCTTTAATTATAACAGTGCATGTTCAGCAGGTATAACCTTCAAAATTCAATCCGAAGTCATAAGAAAAAAAAATGAGCAACAAAAATTAAGTTAAAATATGAAAATAATTTTAGTATTAAATAGGAAAGTTTTGAGTAAATGTATGATGCATCATCCGTGGCAAAATCGAAAGTTCCTTAAACAATGAACTGTACACTATCTTTTGTTATCAAGTCATTATTTTCGAATTCGAAAAGTTTAAGCAGTCAATTTTATATGTAGTTGTTAATTTTATAAAAAATTTTGATATAGTTTTATGTTTAAAAAATACGTATTTTATTATTTTTTTACTTCTTTTTTTCTTTATTTTTGCGCTTTTTTTGTCTCTCCGCGTCTCTCTCTATATATGCTACTTCTCTCTTTATATTTCTCTTCTTTGAATTATTTTTAAAAGTTTTTGTACAATAATTTTAATATTTCTTTTTATTATGTTTCAAATGTTTGTTTTTGTTAAATTTTAAATATTTTTTTACAATAATTTTTAATAATTTTTATTTAATTTTAGATATTTATTTTATTATATTTAAAATTTTTTAAATAAAAAATATTCAAAAAATCAAAATATAACAATCATTAACATCTAAAAGTTCTGAAAAAATATCATCCCAAATCATAAATAAAACAACATCCAAAACTTCTAAAAATTTTGAACCTCTTTCTTTTTAGATGTTCAAATAAAAAATCTAAAAAGAGAGATTCACGGTAGATCATAGACCTTAAAACTTCACAGTGACAATAAAGTAATGGCAAGGTATTTTTTCGTAGCGTGCTCAAGGTTCTGTCGCCAATAGTTATGTGTAAAGAAAGATGAGCACGATGGAAAAGTTGACCACGTCGGAGAGAGGCACACGGAAGAGGGACAACAGCACGGCGGAGCGAAACAAGGGACCGGCAAAGGGAAGCGAACGCACGGCAGAGAGAAACAAAGGCACAGTAGAAAAAAAACACACACGGCGAAAGAAAGTACATGCATAATGAAAAGAGAAGCACTGGAAAAAGAGATTTTATTTTGGGGGGAGAAAAAGATGTAAAACAAGAAAGTGAAGTAATAATTAAAATTTCATATAGTGTTTATTGTTTATTGTGGTAATAAAATTAACTTTTTAGAATGAATTATATATGTTATTTTTGGTAATTTTTAAAAATTTTTTACATCCCAATTAATAATTAATTATAGTTGATTAGTATCATAATTAGTTATCTAATAAGATTGTTTGAAATTATGAACAGACAAAGCAATTATTATTATTATTATTATTATTATTATTATTATTATTATTATAACATCGTGTTTGGTTGTTTCGAGAAATGTTGTGTTATTTTTACGTACACTCTCTTTTAACTTTTTTATTTCATATTAAAAATGATTAATGAAAAGATAATATAAATATAATTTCTGTTATGTATTTATGTAATATACAGTATAACATTTTATGCTTAGCCCACTTACAAAAAAAATCCACTTTTCATTTGTCAAAATCAAATGGTGGTTTATATTTTCTGAAACATTAATATTCCAATTGTTTTAAAAGTTGATTAGATACACTAAAAATTCTTCCTATATTTTATAGAAATTTCCAAAAAGAATGCAGTAGCAGCTTGCCAACTTGCTATCAGCGTAAGGTTCCATATATCATGCTGTTTCTTTTTTTTTTTTCACAATAACTATTTATTTGAGATATTTTTTTCTTTTTTGTCTTTAATCTTTGAAAGAAAAAGAAAACTTATTATTTATCTAATTTAGAAAAATAAATTTAAGGAGCACACCTACTAATATCAATGTTCCAATATGTCCAATTCCAAACATTAAAATCTTGTCAGACTTTTTATAGAACTCGTGAATTGAATTGGAAACTCATAATCACTTCAAAAATACTATAATGGTTTTTATCTCAACTACTGCATTCAAAAGAACTATTTTTTATCTCGGCTTATGCATGCAGTAATTTATTGGCCAGCGACAATCTCTTAAATGAAGTTCAGATCTGCGACGAATTAGTCCTTAACTTGTTGGATTAAAAGATATGGAGGATAAAAAAAACTATATTATATTTACATCTATCTATTATTATTTAACCAATAATATTGCATGTTGTTGGTTTTATATATAAGTTCATCTCGAAACTGTAAAATCTGAGTCAGTGCTGATTATATTAGAGATTGACAATTGACCCTGTAACCCTAAGTATAGTTTAGTAATCGCATTCATTCATTGTTGCATATGCGTAACTCCAAAGCCAATTATTACCTTTGCTTCCCAACCCACTTGGTGGTCCACTTCTCACTTGGATATTTACCTTTTTAATTCATTTATCGTCTCCTCCTCGAGTACTTTCTTTGTTGCTAAATTGAATTGATCATTATATAGTGTATATATTATTTAAAGAGCATGATGACAAGTATTTTGTTACTATTTTGTATAGATAGAGTGAGGGATATCCAAACTCTACTCTTTTATTTTAGACTGCCGACACTTGGATTTACATTATTTCAAATTTTAAGTGGGGTCCTTTTTTTCTTTTTGTACAAAATGGCGTGCATACTTTTTACTATGACCAACTATACCAACCCCCACAATAAACATATGTGTGTGCTCTTGGTTTAGTTACATATATACTGTGCTTCAGTAGTTTAGTTTACATCAAAGTCGGTGCATATAGGTTGGAAGCTTGGTTCAAGTAGAGCATATTATAAGTCTCCTAAATAATCACATCTGGGTTCAAATTCTATTAGTGAAAAAAAAAAAAAAACCATTAGTGTGTGTGAGTGTATTGTGTGGATATGTTGTGTTGTAATGACCAAAAAAAAAAAAAAAATCGGTGTATATATCAAAATCAGTTGTTGATAGTTAATTTTTTGTGTGTGCATATCATCTTGTACTACATTACACATAATTTCTTTTTTTATTTTTTGGTTATGCATGTATCTCCTAATCCGATAAATCAATTGCTAACTATGCATAAGATGAGAACCTCGAACACTTCTTTAAATGGACGAATGAGTTGATATCAACAAATTGAGTACAGCTACGTATATAGTATTATACTGTGCGCCTGATTTGCACATGACGAACATATACCTAATTAATTTTAATTAAAAGTTAGAAATAAAATTATTTATATTTTAAAATTAATTTTAACAAAATAAATAGTATACCGATAACGCTGACTAAATCCTTTTACAATATATAATTATGAAAACGGCAGAAAAAAACTGTGTTGTACTTTCTTTCTTTTACTTAATTTTGGATAGGGTAGGGTGCAATGAAGTCTGCCAATTTTTTTTTTGGGTCAGGAAGTCTGCCAATTTAAACACATCTATAAACCAATTTTGTGAAACGTGATAATTTTTTGTAAATGCAGGGAGTATAAATTTATCGTTGCAAAAATTGGCATGTTTAAGAGCCTGAAAATTTTGGAAATAAGATTTCAGGGATGCAGTAAAGATTCAACAAAAAACTTTTATGTCGTGACAAATTGGCAAACTTCCATTTTTATTGTTTATCCAAGGAGTCATCTTTTACTTCTAATTTGCTGATATCAGTCACTCTTGTAATCAGAAGCAACCTTTTCTTTGGAGACTTCAAAATAGAGACAGTATATTTTGAAAAAATTGATCTCCTTGGCAAGATGGAGAAGGAAAGAGACCCCAAGGGTGTATTTGCGAATTGTGAGGAAAAGGAAAGCAAATGTTATGGAAGGGAAAGAAAGAAAATAGAAGAGAGTATTTAAGATTTTTAAATTTTTTCTTATCCATGAGTTCAAAATAGATAAAGAGGAGGAATTTTGAAAGCTGATATTCTCAAACTTGTGAACCCACCTAAAGAAACCAAAGATCACCGAATGTAATACAAATAAATTATTGTGTATAATGTATATGCTGGTACAGCCACATGATTGTGAATAATATTAGGAGCCATCAAATAAGAACACACAAAAGGCTATTCAAAAGGACAAAGCAACGGCATGTGAAGCACGCATATCTTTCCAAAGCACCTCAAGTTCCTACACGTGCTACAACCTTTGTTAGTGTTAAGCCTTTGATGCCACCCTCTTGGATTTATCGATCATCAAATGGTCACAAGAAAACATACAAGATCACAGGCTTATGTCAATCACAACGCATCAGAAACATTTACAGCCATCTTTCCTAATGAATTGTACCCAAATACGCATTAAATATACTCTAAGAACATACAAGTAAATAATCTTCGTTCTTCTCCCTATGTTAGTTACTCTCTCACTTCCAACAAGAAAACGAATGAGTAAAAATAAGACCAATAATAATAAGGAGTAATTGTCTTTTTCGATCCCTAACCATTTGTTCCAAAGACAAAGCACCTCTCCACAATTCGAAAATCCCTAACCGGTCCCGAATCATCCAAGTAATTGGTCTACGCACCCGTTATTGGATTAAGCGGTCCCTAACATGTCTGCAGGTCACCATTCACACGGCCACTTAGACTAATTACTTCGGGATAATGGTTAAGGATTGGAAAAGACATTTACTCTAATAATAAGACTAGAATACAAAGTCTCCAATGCCTCACAATCAACTGTTCCAAGACTGACAAGGGCAATGATCTCAACGACAAAGAGAAAAACAATGCGTGTCAGACACACACTTGTTTGTCACCTAAGGACCTCTATCATGTCGTAGAATGCACGAGCTCTCCCATCCATCATCCATATGGCCGACAATTAATGCAGGTAAGTGTCAACTATGATTCCTTTACAATAGAAAACAAAGGAATTTGACACTACTAGACAGTTAAAATTGTTAGTTTTTCAAAGTTATGGAAGAGAGTTTCATCTAGTTTGTTTTGACTTGCTCAGTGTGCTGCAAAGTCTCAGCCATATATAGCTCAGTTGAAAAATCATCATTCACTCCTCCTCTTTGATGTCGATCTTTAAGATCAACTAACCTGTCATCAAGCCAACAGATTATTATAGAACAAGAGTTTTTCTCTATGCGAAATCAGAAGAGTTACAAGGCATTTTGATCAAAAACCTTTGAAACTTAGATTCCCTGTAGATGAGCATTATGCTGAGCACAATTGGGATCAACGACAAGCATAAGTGTTCCAAAGAATGCCCGCTGATAATGTAGTTATTTGCATGGTAAAGTTTCTTGTCAGTAGCGCCTTCAAATTTGGCTAGCAGATAAATACCTGTGCCAAAACATTTCAAGCTTCAAAGCTTACCACAAAAATGAATGGTATGTATGGGTATTAGTAATAGCCTATTACTCAAGGTCATGACCAAGATTTAAGTTCCTGAACTTGTATGTTAACAGCTGTCTTGTTTTCCTTAAAATTTACATCATTCATGGACAGTGCAACAGAAAGGAACATATCGCTTATAGGGGGCAGCAGGTCACAACACAACTGAAGAATGTTTCATGGGACAAATAAGGGGAAAAGAAAGTATAATACAAAATGCAACAAGGAGTTAAAAAAACAATCAAGCTAGCTCTCATTCAGACATTAAGACACAAGTATGCCCTCAAAATCAGAGAAAAAAAATATATATAGAGTGATCCATCCTGAGGGCTAGTATAAACTCAAAACACAGAAACTTGTCCTAAAAGCTACAGAACCAGGCATAGTGGTAGTATAGCTAAGGCAAACCCTGAAACCAAACTCATTTTAGGGGACTATAGTCTTACACGCACTAGAATTCATCACAACTATGATAACCCCAATATTATTGACTTCCTCTTGATTAGTGCATCTTTGATAAGAGTTATATTTTTCTTTTCATAATCAAACAGAATATCTTAATACTTGACCCTTTATCTTATCCCTATCCCTATCAAACTGGCTACATCATTACATGAAATCCACCCTGTTGTAAGAAAATACCACTAGTTTCCATTCAAATGAAGAAGTCCTTAAGCGTCCACTATATAGGGCATTAGCAGTGTGACCAACAAGTGGAGTGACATCTTCCTTTCCCATATATACAATTATACAGTTTATGTAAGGTACCCACCAAAGTTCATTTGGTAGAAAATATAAAGCTGTGAATGGCATAAGAGTTTACTTCTTTTCTTAGAGTTTCCTATTCCTGTTCCTACTGCTATTTCATCAAGGCAATGATGGCAGTCGACAGAGCAAACACTAAATAAAGCAAATTAAAACCAAAGCATTACAAACGTCTATGAGATTACCTGTAGCCAGAAACCAATATCTTGAGTGAGTGTACTTGGAGCTATACATAAATGCTATTACTGGAATAGCTAGAGGAAGAGTCAACTGGAATATCATGCAGAACCGAATGTCATTATAATTTCTGCAACCAACTAGAAGACAGAATTCAGACGAAAACTGGGATACTCATACTGTTTCAGCACCTTGACTTGAAGAATGAATTCAAAGACAGAAACAGCAATTTTAAAGTATGTAAGGAAAAGAAGAACTAACCGTTCATAAACTACACAAAGAACGGCAGCAAAAATGAGTGCAAACAGGCAGAACAACCCGATCCTCTGGCCGAATCTCTCAACAACCAATGCAGAAAAAAGCGAAGAAAATGCCACCATCATCTGGCATTGACAAAACCAGTGAACGTTTGAGTGAAAAGAGATGCAAGAATAGCAGTTCCCAGACATTATTGCAACTTTGTAAAGGAAAAAAAATGCATTTAGACAGAGTTACTGGAAAACTAGTACAAGAACAAGTATGAAATTTGTTAATTTCCATAGCTAAATTACGAGTATTCCATTCGGTGAGTGGCATATGGAACTGAAAATTCGTTACACCATCAAAAGTATCTACTGTTAATGTGTTAGTTTAATCAGAAAGCCTCTCATCAAAACGAATCCATCATGCAGTTGGAAAATGTCTTCTATTTACTACTTAAACTCAAACACCACAGAGTATAAAAAAAAAAAGGGATAAGAATCAGAGAATAAACGTCGAACACTTGGTCTGCAATACCAACCGGTAAAGTGTCCCACAACACACGGTGGTTGTCAGGCTTCAAATGGTAATAAGCAGAACCAAAAGCCACGCCTACCATTCCAGCATAGAATACTACCCAAGCATAGACTTCTCCTTGAGAACTGAAAAAAAAGGACTGCTATCATCTGAAGACAGCGATCGTAGCAATTTTAGTTAAAATGGCGAGAAGAATAGTGGAAAACCTTATGTAGAAGACAGCTCCATCGAGGGCTAGAACAAAGCCCAGAACACCCACAACTAAGAAAGGGAAATTTGTGATGACATTGATGGTGTTGGGAACTCCTGCAAAAGAGCGAGAAGCTGAAACGATGAGAAGAAGGAAAACAAAAACAAGAGAAGTGATTAATATGGTTGAAGATTGAAGCGAGCGTGGTTACCGAGAAGATTGCGCATGTCAACGAAATGGTGGTGGTTGTGGGAGCGAGGGATAGTGGGAGTGAAGAAAAGGATGAAAAGAGAGAAGAGAAATGCAGGTAGCCATATACGACTTGCGTTGAATCTTGGTACCCAACCCATCGGTGAAAATGAAATTTGGTGTGAGGTTTTGGGTTTTGGGGTTTGATTTGACTATGGGGGTTCCTTCGAATGAGAGGAAAAGGAAAAGAAAGAAAAATAGTTAGGTCAGGTGGTGGTTCGAATGTTGGAATGAGAAGGACCCCAGGGTCCAAAGGTGGACCAAAGACCCCACGTGGGACCCCTTTTAACGTTATGTAGTAAGGCAACGGTGCCTAGTGCCTACTGCATGCTCATTTTCAGTTTCATTCATCATCCTTCCTATGCATAACAACAATATTAAATAATTAATTATGACCTGAATTTTGGATTTTCATGAATTTTTTTACCCATTTACTAGTTGTCATACCAATATATAAAAAATTTATATAAAAAAAATAGAGGATGAAGTTTTTTTTTTAATTTAGTTTGACTAAATTAAATTTATATATTTTTATTTATGTTTTATTATTTTTTTCTTCATTTTTATTGTCCTTATCATCGTGTCTTTTTTTTATATAACCTTGATTTTTTTTCTCCTTTATTATTATCTTTATCATTTTTTTTTCTTAGTTCAATATCAAATGATTAATTTAAGGATAATAAAAGTGATATAAAAATTTTAGGTTAATAATACAAGAAATTTGTTAAAAATAACACCAAAATTTTTTATAAATGACACAAGAAATTTTTAAAAAAATAGAAATTTAAAATCTTAACTCACTCAACCAACAAAATACACTCAAATATATTTTTGAACAAAAAATACAACAACTTGTTATAAATGACACAGAAATGGTTAGACATGTTATATATGAGTTTAATACCATAGTTTAATAATAAAAAAATTTGGTTAAAAAGTTTTGTGTCACAATTAAGAAATTTCAATGTTAAAATTAAGAAATTTTATGTGTCACAATTAAAAAATTTCGGTACTATTTTTTTAATAAATTCTACACAATTTAAAACTCTCATTCCTTTGTCTCTTTTTGTTCATCGTTTTTTTTTTCCTTCTTGTTTCACCCTCTATAATAAGAACTTGTGTCACGATTAAAAAAATTCATTACTATTTCTAATAAATTATGCACAATTTAAAACTCTTCTTCATTCTCCTCCTTTTACTTTTCTTTTTCTTCTTCTTCTTTTTCATCATCATCATCAACATCACCATCATCTTATTTCACATTCTTATAATTTTTTTATTTCGCCTTTTTAACAAGAATTTGCGTTACGGTTAAGAAATTTCGGTGTCAAAATTAAGAAACTTCTTATGTCACAATTAAAATATTTTAGTGCTATTTTTTTATATAAATTCTACACAATTCAAAACTCCCCAACCTCTTCTTGTTCTTCTTCTTTTACCTACTCATAATTCTTCTTATTTCACCTTCTTAACAAAAATAAAAACAAGAAGAAGACGAAGAAACAACCAGAAAAAGGAGGAGGCATTGCAAGAAATTCTCTGAGTACCATCGAATTTAGCGTCAGACTCAATCCAATGATAAACTCCTCGTCGGTAACTAATTACCATCGGATTCTAAAATTCGACGGTAATTTTTGATAGAATTAGCGACGAGTTCCATTAAATAGTTGGCAAAAATATGGAGGTGATTACCATCAGACAAATTCCAACGATAAGTTTAGCGCCATGTGCTATGGTTTCGCGCCACATTACCTTCAGATTAACCAATAGTAAACTCGATGATAACAATAATTTTTTTGTACCTATTAGAATCCCATAATCAACAATTAATAGTCAAATCTCAATTAGTAAAAATCAAGAAATATTTTTAATGAAAATAGTCAACTATATATAAGGTAAATATTAGGTGTACAGAATAAAAATTAAAGAAATAAAATATTTTCAAACAAAGCATAACAAACCCTAATCACTACGAGTCTTGATAGGTATCATCATTGACATCTCCTTGGTTCCACAGAGGCGGTAGTCTACCTAAAGGAAAAATGAAAATAGTTATGTGGCTAGCGTACAATGTAATTATGTAACAATCTAATTAAAGTTTAAAAATATAACAAGCTAGTTAAACTATACTTAGGTTACTCTTATTCGGATTCATCATCTTCTTTCTCTGGTTCATTCTCCTTTTTTGAGGTAACTTCTTAATTATCAAACTCGTCTTCTTCTTCTTTATCTCCATCTACCCCCCCTTTTTTTTTTAATCATCGTCATCCTCTACTAGTAGCATGTTGTCGTCTACTCTAAGATTAATGATGTCATCATCCATAACAGTCGACCTAAGAGTGACCTAATCCACCTACAAATATTTTGTCTTTGACCCTTCGTTCGAACGAATATAACCTTTGGTTTAGACTATTGACCGTTGTCAAGTCTCTTTAAGTTCAGATCTGGCCGCCTACAAGTGTCCATCAAGTCTAACCTAACCGTATCGTTATCCTTGGTTCACTCGTCGCCTATTACCGTGTGTATGATATTATCAAAGACATTTTTTTCAATATGGGTCACATCAAGATAATGACTAACCAAGTTATCTTTCCAATAAGGTAACTTTCAAAATATACTTTATTTTGTCAAAAATTATGCTTCCTGCCATTTCCCAAAGGTCTCAACCCTACTCCATTCTCGACGATCTTAAGAATACTACTGACTCGATGTCACACTTCTAAACTACTCAACCTGACGGGTTCCTCTTCTAGTTCAGTTTTATTCTTCCTAAATGAGTTTTTGTTACACCAAAAAGGATGATCAAACTCGAAGAATCTTCAACGACCATCGAACCATGAATTCTTACCTTCATTCTTCAATCAAAATGACTTTGTATCCTCTATACAAATGGGACACAATATTCTGTCTTGAGTGGACCAACCAGACAACATCTCGTACGCAGAAAAATCGTTAATGGTCTACATCAATGCAGCATACATTTGAAAGTTTGTTTTAGTTAAAATATCATATATCTCTACACCATCAATTCACAACTCATTCAACTTATCCACCGAGGGTTGCAAGAACATATCAATTTTGGCCTTTGAATTGCTTGGACCAAGTATGATACAAGTTAAGAACATGTATCGCTCTTTCATGCTCATTTCGAGAGGTAGGTTATAAAGAGTCACCACAATAAGCTAACAAGAGTACGTGTTACCAAAATTAGAGTTTGGTGCAAATCTATCAGAGTACAAAACTAATCTAACATTTCTATATTCGCTCACAAATGTAGAATGGACCTGATCAAAGTACTTTCAAGACTCTTCGTATGACAGGTGCATCATAAAACCATCGTCTCTCTTGTTGTTACTATGCCATGTCATGTGAGAGGCCGAACTCATCAAAGCATATAATTTTTTTTAGCTTAGAGATTAGGGATAAGTAGTGCATCCTTTTGTTTGAAACTCTATTTAACCTTCATTTACCAATCTATTTTCTGTCTACTTAATTAATACCTCAGTGCATTACAAAATTTACAAGCAGTAAGGTCTATATCCCCTTGTAATACAGCAAACAACCCCTTCGAAGCTAGTTTCTTTGCTTCATAATGGCTCTGAGAGATGCCAGTAGTCCCGGCTGGTACTAATTCGTTATCAAGGGTGGCTCACTTAGTAAAAGACTCTTAGGTATGATTTGACTCAAACTTACTACTCATCATTGTAATGCAGACAAATAATTTTGAGTGAATATACTCCTCAAACAACGGTTCTGTGGCATATTTTAACAGATCATAAAATCTCTCTATCTTTGGGTTAGGCTCTTATTCAACATCTTCTATATCATTAACACCGATTGCATTAAATACTATCTCATTGTATCTCTCTTAGTTACCTTCCAATTCACCTCTCCCAAATTCACTTCTCTAACGACTCGAACCCTCCTTGATCGACCAGACCTATTGAAATTTGGTGTAGACTGATTGATTCTCTGCTCATCAACTTCTCTGTGTTCAATCCATTCCCAATATCCACTCTTAATCCTATTACAGTAAAGGTGAAGGTTATATCCGAAGGTCCTAATAACTTAGTCAGTCAACACTTATAACACGGACACCTAGTTACCCCTTGAGACCTAAAAGATTTTATATTGAAGACATACACAACAAATTAATCAACCCCCTCAAAGAACCTAGGTTTTAAACTCCCCATTTGACCGTTATTCCTATTATACATCCACAAACGATAACTTAAAATCATTTTGAAACAAATAACCTAGAATTCAACCAAGAACACAACTTATTAATTTTTTTAGAATTTTGACAGTGTTTATTTTATAATTAGAGTCCTCCACTAAATATATTTTTTATTTTTTTCATAAATCAAATATATTTTTAAACAATTTTAACGAAAATTCGGTAGAGTTTTTCACCAAAAAATTTATCAATTTTTAAGAGAAATTGTAAGCATAAACTAAAATAAACACGCATTCAATAAAATATCAAATCTTTGTTGTTCTAGTGCGTAATCCCTTATTACTTCGCAATTTTTCAACAAGAAGGCGCCACTAGATAATCTTTTTATACTTTTGTCCTAAAACTGTATCTTAGAAAAAGTAAGTATAACATAAAACTTAAACAATTTAACACGTTTAGAGATAGCACGAACAATCCACGTATATATTAGCACGAATAACCCACGATTAATGCCATACGACGTTCAACAAAAAAAAAATCCTAAAATAGAAATAAAGTTAGTGAAATATAAAAATTAATAATAAAAAATTAATAACATTTGTAAAAATAATTAATCTAAATTTAAATCCTAATTAATAATAAAATTAACTTAATTAACCTAAATTCAAGTCTAAATTAGTCTAACTTCAATCCTAAAGTAAATTCTAAATTAATTTATCTAACTAATTATCCTAATTAGTTATAAACTAACTTATTAACCAACTTAGAGCAACTAGAGCAAATAATTCATCAAAATCTATTTATTTTTCTTGATTATATCATTGTGCAACAAGCCTTGCTTAATTTCTCACAATCTTACTATCTTCTTCAAGTTTATTTCTAAATATTCATTTTGTTCCTTTGACTTTTTGTCATTCGAATCTGGAACCAAAGTCCAGACCTTATTCTTTTCAAATTTTTTAGTTCATCTTTCATAACTTTAAACCAAGACGAATCTTCAAGAACCTCTTCAATGTTTTGAGGTTCTATTGTTGAGATAAAGACAAAATTGTTTGATTCTAGTCTTCTTGTAGATGATCTTATTGTAATTCCATGTGAAAAATCACCTATGATGAATTGATTAGGATAATTCTGCATGAATTCTATTCTCTCAATTTGAAAATATTTGGAGCAGGTTTAGGTATTAATTCTGCAGTTTCTGAATTTTCTGCAATCGTATTGTCTCCTAAAGAATCAAAAGATAATTTTATTTTGTCTCCAGAATTTTTATTAGCAGTAACATCTGCAGAATTTAATACCATTTCAGGGACAACACCTTGTCCAGAGCCATTTTTAACCTCTTTATCATCTGTAATCATCTATATGAATACTAGAAATATCATTAATCTCACAAAACGTGATATGTATAATTTTCTCAACAGTTTTAGAGTTTTTAAGATAAATTCTATAGGTTTTACTAATTGTGTAATAACTAATGAACGTTCCTCCATAGTTCTTTGGATAAAACTTACCAAGATTTTCTTTTGTGTTCAAAATAAAGCATTTCTATTCAAAGATACGAAAGTATTTTATAATTGGAGGAGATTCTTTCCATAGCTTATAGGAGATTTTCTTTAAAAACTTGCGAATGATGGTTTGGTTTAAAATATAACTTTCAGTGTTCACTGCATCAGCCTAAAAAAAATTTGGAATGTCACTTTCACATAACATTGCTCTAGCCATCTCTTGAAGGCTTCTATTCTTTCTTTTCACTACACTATTTTGTTGAGGTGTTCTTGGACAAAATGAGTTATATGTAATGACATTCTCATCACAAAAAAGATTCAAAAAATAATTTTCAAATTTTTTTGTATGATCACTTCTTATACAAACAATTTTCAAATATTTTTTATTTTGAACATTCCTATTGAATTTTTGAAAAGATTGAAAGCATCATTCTTATGAGTAAAGAAAATTATCCTATCATATCTAGAATAGTCATCCACTATAACCATATAATAACTTTTATATTCAAGATTTTGAGTTCTAGTAGGACCAAAGAGATCAATATTTAAAAGCTCTAAAAGATATTTAATAGAGACGCCGTCCTTATATTTAAAAAAGATTTTATTTTGCTTGCCCATTTGACAAGTATCATAAGTGATATCTTTGTCAAACTTTATGTTATGAAGATCTCTCACTAAATTCTTTTTAACTAATTTAGAGATTTGGAACATGCTTACATGTCCTAACCTCTTATGCCAAATTTATTTTTCAAAATCAATTGAAAAAAGGTATTTTGCATTTTGATTTTTTAATTCATCTAGTGTTAAACCATAAACATTGTCACACTTTTTGGCCATGAATAAAATAGAATTAGAAATTTCATCTATCACTTTGCATTTGATTTTTCTAAAGATGACCATATAATTATTATCACATAATTGATTTATGCTAATGAGGTTATCTGTTAATCCTTCAATAAGTAATATATTGTCAATGCAAGATGAAAAGTTTTTACCTACTTTTTTTTAATGGCTGTGATTTTTTCTTTAACATCATCTCTAAAAGTCACAAATCTACTATCATATTCATTTAGCTTAATGAAAAATTCTTCAGTCATATTATCAAGATTCCACATGTCTTTGCTTTTCTTAAATACAAGACAAATCTACAAAGTTTTCATGAAATTTTAGGTATCCAACCTAACTTAAATTCTTTAATAATTCTTTTTGATTGTCCAAAAATATTATAATCACAAACAATATTATAAACATAATTACTAATTTTCTTTTTGTGAATGAAACATTGAGGAGAAGAATGTTCATCTCTATTTCAATTAGAATAAATGTTGCTTCTTGTTGAAAAAATTTTAAATGATAAAGAATATTCTTATTTTGAAAGAAGTGGCCATGTGATTTTTATTAAAAACATATTCAGCCCTTTTGGTTTTGGAGGAAGAGGCTTCAAAATTATTTTTTAAAATTAGTTTTCTCTCTTTCACAAAACCAATATTAGATTTTATAAAAAATGACCTTTGATTAGCTAGCTAGAACTTTGTCCAAATTTTCAGAATATTGAACAAACTTTGTTAAATTAATGTTTAAGTTCTTGATCCTCTCTTATAATTTCTTATTTTCAGCAAGAACATCATTTGATGCAACAGCCGAATTCTTCAATTTTAGATTCTTAATTTTTCAATTTTCAAAAGCTCATTTTCTTGTTTTAAAACAAAGGAGGATTCTGTCATGCTTAATCGTTCTTTGAGCTTGGCATTTTTCAATTTCAAAGCATCATTTTTCTTTTAAAAATTGCTATATTTATCAAAAAGTTTAGCAGAATTTTTAGTTAAATCATCAATAATAACATACAATGATACAATTATCTAGTAGGAAGCTTAGTAAAGTCTACCTCATCATAACCAGTTTGATTAGTCATGAGATAAATCTGGGATTCATGATCAAAATCTTTATCATTAGTGTCATTTTCAAGATCCTCTCCTGATACCATAAGAACCTTCTTCTTCTATCTTTTGTAAAGTAAATAACCATTTCAGACCATGAAAGATTTGGATATTGACAAAATTGAACATGGAAGAACTAAATGAATTTTATACTCATGAAAGATAAATTATCTTTGACAAAAATATCTAATTGTTAAATTTTTATTAACTCCATTTAAAAAACACATTAAATTTTAAAATTATCCTGTCACTAATCATCTTCAATTTTCAACCTCTTCTCATGCCTCCTTCTTCATTTCTTCTTCTTTCTCTTCTTCCATTACAGAAACAAAATGAAAAACTAAAAAACTCTAAGTCCTATTCTTGCTCGCCATGTAGCTACACATTTAATGACACCAAATTCGAAAACCAACATAACCCACTTCCATTCCATTTCAGCAAGTTCTCTCCCTTTAAGCCTTCAAAATGCTCCTTTTCATTAGTTTTAGAAGTAGCCCATTTTGAATTGAGCATTCAAAACTAGAAGTCGTCCTTTCCTATAAATGTTTCTAGAACCATCATGGAGTTTGCTATTCTGGTAACCCTCTCTGCTTTGAACAAAGAGGTTCATGAGGGTTCTTCTTTTTCTTTGGCCATTGGCATTAAGTTCACCGTTAACTCTCATGAGGGCACTCTTTTCTTTTTCTTGAATCCCACTTTTTCCTTCTCTCCTCAAACCCCTTCTTTCCTCCACGTTCATGTACTATTGCTAATGCTAAAGCTTCTCTGCTTATTTATCATGATTTTAAATTATGTTTTTTATAATCAATTAAATTGTAATTACTATGAATGATTTTAAAAAATAAAAAGACAAAAAAATGAGTAAGGTAGACAGATTCGAAAAAGAGACAGATTTAAGTTTAGGATTTTTTTATTTTTCATTTTGTTTCTAGAATGGAAGAAGAAATGAAGGAGACATAACAGGAGGTTGAAGGTTGAAAATGATTGGTGGTAGGGTTAATTTTGGAATTTAATGTGTTAATGAAGTTAATAAAAATTTAACGATTAGATATTTTTGTTGAACATAATTTATCTTTCACGAGTACAAAGTTCATTTAGTTATTTCGTGGTCAATTTTATCAGCGTTCGAATCTTTCATGGTCAGAAATAGTTATTTACTCTTTTTTATTATTGTTCTTCTTTTTCTTTTGTGGACAGTCTTATCTATAATGGCCAAGTTCTCTATAGTGATGACAGATAACCTTGCTTTGATCCCTTTTGAAGTCCTTTGAAAAAGATTATTTTCCTTTCCACCTTATCTCATCATTCTCCTAAGCCTTCCAGCGAAGAAGACGAGCTCATTATCAGAGAGATCATCTTCTAATTCTTCATCTTTGGAGGAGATATTGGATTTTAACACAATCTTTATTCTTTGGTTCATGATGAGTTATTTTATAAGCTAGCAGATTTCCTCTCATCTCGTCGTAGGAGATTTTTTTAAAATTGTTTCCTTCAGCAATTGCTATGCTCTTGGTTTTTCATTTTTTGGTGAGACTTCTTAGAATTTTTTCACGAGCTCTTCTTCAGTGTGTTTCTTTACGAGAGCATCAAGATTATTAATGATCATGAAGAATCTTTTAAACATCTCGTCCATGCCTTTATATTCTTTCATAAAAAATATTTCGTACTCCTTCATAAGCATGCCAATACAAGTTTTTCAAACTTGTTTGGTACCTTTATGAGTGAACAACAGCTTATCTCATATCTTCTTTGTGGTTTTATACTTTGAAACTTTTCTAAATTTCTCGAAACTAATTGCACAATGTATCATGTTAATAGCTTTGGCCTTTAGCTCCACTTCTTTCTTGTCTTCGTCGTTCCATTCATTATCCTTTTTTGGAACAATATTTTCTTCCGTATTGACATTGGTAGGAATGTCTGATCTATTGAGAATGATCTTTCAGACGTTGCAATCGATGGATTGCATGATGATCCTCATCCTTTCTTTTTAATAGGCATATTTAGTGTCATTGAAGTATGGTGGCCTACTATTGGATTATTCTTTCATTAGAGTGTATGCAATAATATTGATTGCCATAGATCGTTAATTCCAAATTGTTAAGTTAGTTCCTTGAGTCTAAAATCTTATGTCAATTGAAAGTTTTCAAGTAAGTTGAGAAGGGAGGATTAAATCAAGAAAATATTTTTTAAAATTAATAAAATTGATTGTGCAGAAATCATGAAATGAGAGATTATTTTGCCTTTTGCTTGTCTCGAAGTAAAAGAATAGAAAATGATAGTGCAGAGATGAGAGTTAGAGAATAAGTGACACCGCGATATATCTTGGTTCGGTCATGAAGTGTAATGTGATCTATATTCAGTCTCCACTATAAATAATGGTGGAATTTTCACTATAATCAAAAAATATTACAAATACCAATTCAAGATATTCATATTTTTGTAACTCATCTGAACTAACCCAAATTTAATAATTTCTAAGTGCTAACTCAACTTAGATAATGGAAACCAAGTGTATTCTAATCCTAGTGCACTTTTAAATCAATCACTCCAATAAAAGTGTAAATGACTTTTGTATGAATTAACTCTCTTTATTTTTTATATCTCTCAATACAAATGTAATTTTAAACAATAGAGATATTGGAACACACTTAAAAACAAGAAAGCAAAAACTGTGTGTATATTATCTGAATTAGCTCAAATTAGTTACCTTATTCCGTGGACAAATCATGATATATAAAGCTTGTTGATCTCTTCTTCAATGTAAGAAAAATTTTCTTTTTGATCCAACTAGCCCTTTGCACAAATCAATGTTATAACCGTTAGTATTGGAGAGGGAATCCTTCCTTCTTTATTCTTTGATCACAAGTGCAGCAGCTTCTTATTCTAGAATGACATGATCTTTGGAGTATATAGCTCAATCATGTGTTGTTTTGCTTAAATCATAAATTGTTAATTGTGATTCTTTGATTTCTTTTTATTAATATCTACGATGTTCATAAAAACAATAAATTAAAAAATAATAAATATCAATTATGTTTATCATATAAGAGTTAAGATCTAAGAGCTTGTTTGGGTGAGTTTCTAAGAAAAGATTTTTTTTTGAGTTATCTTTTTTTAAAAGATCTTATGGAAAAGTATAAGTAATTTTATGTTTGGGTATCTCATGCAAAAAAAATCTTTTTATCTATCAATTATGTTTGGGTATAACGATATCAAAGTACTTTTTTGTTTATTTATTAAATGAAAAACATCTTTTTTTGAAGAGAAATTTTTTTTTTAAAAAAAAATGTAAATTACAGCTTCTCAAAAAAGATATTTTTTTTATTTTTCTAATACTTTTACTTTTACTACTAGAAATTTGCCAAACACACTAAAAAATAAAAAAAAATCTTTTTTCATTGAAAAAAGATCTTTTTTTTTATCAAAATAACAAACAAGCACTAAATCTTGATTCAACAAATTACATAACACTGACTAAAATAATATTTACTAAAAAAACACTTTTTTTTTCCTTGATGCAAGAACCACGCTTATTCTTCAAATCAAATCAAAATTAAATTTCATAATTAAAAATTGAAATTCCAACTAAATCGCCTATGAGAATATAATGAATCTAAAAATCAAACCCTAATATACTTACAAATCAACCTCCCAAAACCTATCATCAAATCTATAATTTGTACTAATATCCAACAAAATTTTCAATCAAACATTAACAAATAAGAGTCTAAATAATTTTCTACAAAACTTTCTTGTTAACCCCAACCAAACTTCGTATCAAAATCTAATAAACTCAAAAATCAAATGCTAACATAACAAGTCCACAAATCAAATTCCAAAAGATCTACCATCAAATTCACAAATTACATTATTGATTAAAGCAAACAAAAAAAAAAAAAACTTTTAATTACACACTGAGAAATCCACGGATCAAACCTAAACATCTTTTTAACAAAATCCAAAATAACCACATTCCAACTAAATCCTCAATTGAAATCTAATAAGCTCAAAAAATAAACTCCAATATACCTAGAAAAGCATACATTTAAAAAACCTACAAACAAATTCATGATTTATTATTAATCAAACTGAACTAAACCTTTATCAAAATTCATGATTTGAATTCTTGACCAAATCCAACTAAACTATAAAACAAACTCTAATAAACTTAGATATCAGATGCTAACAAATTTATAAATCAAACACTAAAAAATTTCAATCAAATTCATGATTTGTATAATAATGCTTGATGACAATTTTATACGATGTCTCCATTGACAATAAATTAAACTGATGATAATTGATAAGAATTTTTTAGAGTAAAATTGAAATGAGAAAAATGATTAAAAATTACATAAAAAATATTAAGTAATGCTGTATTAAAATAAAATGAATAATGTCATATTATATTTTTATATTTTAATTAATTTTTTTATTTTATACAATATTATTTTTATTTTAAAATAATTTATCTTAATATAAATGTAGTATAATATTTATTAAATTTAATTTTTAAAAATAATATTTTATTATTTAATATATAAAATTTATAAATATATATATACTAATTTTATTTCTAATCGATAAAATTTAATCTAATTTATTTTAAATCACTTTCGAAGTAAGTTAAAATAAATCCAACATTTTTTTAAATTTGGCCTAATTAAACTCGGCCCAGCCCAGCCATGGACATTCGTAGTAGCAATAAAAAATGCAAGAAAACACAAAAGCGTCATGTTCAATTGGAAAAACTAAAATCGAAAATAAATAGAAATGTTAGAAAGTAAAACATGTTAGACATTTCCTATTATTTAACACAACACTTCATAACTGAATTCTACTTTATATTTCTTTTTTATATTTTTATACATATGTTTATAATATTTAATGTATAAATAATATTTTTATTTTTATTATATATAGTAGAGATTAAAAAAATAAGAATTAATACGATAAATAACTTCATAATGATTTTTAATACTAGAACAATAACTTTTTTTTATTAAAAATATTTGACAACAAAAAATGCTACGTGTTTTTTTAAAATTTAATTTTTAATTAATTTTAAAAAATTATTATTATTATTTAATTAATTTAAATATTTATTTTTATATATTAGTTATTTATTTTTTATTTTTTTTAATTAATTGTGCTATCTACAATTTGACGTTAATAAATTGCGAGGCTGGTTGTGCGGTGGATGTTTAAAATATGACCTAATGTCTAGATCCATGCATTCTTGTAATGAAAAGAAAAGAATTTAGTAATTCGTAAATTGAATATTTAAATAGGTGCAGCGTGTTGGTGTTTCCAGATATAAAAGTAAGAGAGAGAGAGAGAGAGAGAGAGAGGAGATGTGATGAAAGAATGTCGACACTATCGCGCTCATTTCCTTGCAAACAGTCAGCAGGCGAAGGAACCCCCTCCTACTCTCTCCCCTCTCAACACCCTCACTATGACGACACCCTCTCTCTTACCCAATTCTCTTCCCTTCTTCATGTTCCTCCTTCTCCCTTTCATCTTCATCTCATTATTAATATTTCAGATTCCTCCGCATCCAACTATTCTACTATAACCCCCACCCATACGCACTCTCCCAAATATCCCTCTAGTGCTATCATCATCCCATGTTTCTGATTGAGGTTTCTTCCCTTCTCCCTTTCGTTCCTTTTTCCCTTTTTTTTTTTCTCTTTATTCTCCACTTTCCCTAGATGAATAATGATCATTCTTTTTCAATTGTTTTATTCACAGGATATCTGGCCACCACTCCAGCAATTCCTATCGAATACTCGTCTTCATTCAGGTACGTGACTAACGCGCTACACCAATCTACAATTTGATATGAACGCTCCAATTACAATTAGGGTGCTTCGTAGATCCGAAGGAATCTTTTCTAATATTGCAAAAAATTCACACTAGTTAAATTTTGTAAAGGGAGTTTCTAAATTCTTCCACACCGGTGCTTTTGTTTCCCCAAAGCATCGATTTTCCAGCAACTGCCGGAATTCATGGCGGCGTGCGGGGACCGGGATGCCGAGCTCTGCCGTGATGACTCGGCCGCCTTCGTTCTCAAGTTCGTGGCCATCGCCTCCATCCTGCTCGCCGGAATGGCTGGGATCGCCATTCCGCTCATCGGAAAACACCGCAGATTCCTCCGAACAGACGGAAACCTATTCGTCGCCGCGAAGGCCTTTGCGGCGGGTGTCATACTCGCCACCGGGTTCGTCCATATGCTATCAGACGCTACTGATGCGCTGAACAACCCGTGCTTACCAACGTCACCGTGGCACAAGTTTCCGTTCACGGGGTTCTTCGCTATGACGGCGGCTCTCTTGACGCTGCTGCTTGATTTCGTGGGGACTCAGTACTACGAGCGGAAGCAAGGGGTGAACCGTGCGGTGGAGGAGCAGGCGCGAGTCGGAACTTCGGAATCCGGCGTAGAAGACGGGATCGTGGAGGCGAAGGATTGGAGTGGGAAGGTTTTTGGAGAAGAAGAGAAGGGTGGAATGCACATCGTGGGAATGCACGCGCACGCTGCTCACCATAGACATAACCACCCCCATGGCCAGGATGCTTGCCATGGCATTGGTGGCGGCGTCAGGCCCCACGACCACGGCCATGTCCACGGCACGCATGAGGAGGAGGATAGTGACGTCCGCCACGTGGTTGTTTCTCAGGTAGCTTTTTTATCACTGCGGTAACAAATGGAAAAGTCTAAGTACAGCAACTTTTGTGTTTTCTGTCCAGCACTTAACTATCAAAACAAAAGTGGGTGATTTTCCACCGTTAGATGTAATTTCACACCATTAAAAACACTATTAATAGCCAATTAATGGTTACAAAACACTAAAATTGCTGGCCTCCTAGCATTCCTCTTAACAAAATAGAACAAAATGAAATGCTTTTTAACACTTCATGATCATGATTGTGACTTGTGATTATATTGCAGGTGCTGGAGCTTGGAATAGTGTCGCACTCAGTGATAATTGGGTTGTCTCTGGGGGTTTCACAGAGCCCATGCACCATAAGACCCTTAATTGCAGCATTGTCTTTTCACCAATTCTTTGAAGGGTTTGCACTGGGAGGGTGCATCTCCCAGGCACAATTCAAGACCTCATCCGCAACAATAATGGCTTGTTTCTTTGCACTGACCACACCCACCGGTGTTGGGATCGGAACCGCAATCGCGTCGGTGTATAACCCTCACAGTGCGGGTGCACTGGTCACGGAGGGCATACTGGACTCTTTGTCAGCAGGGATATTGGTGTACATGGCGTTAGTGGACTTGATAGCGGCAGATTTTCTTAGCAAAAGAATGAGTTGTAATTTTAGGCTGCAGATAGTATCTTACTGTATGCTTTTTCTTGGGGCTGGATTGATGTCTTCGCTCGCAATCTGGGCTTGACAATGATTCAATCTGATCCTTCTTCCGTTATACCTGTAAACTAGTAGTACGTCGATCAATAACTCATATCATACCACCACTTTTTTGTTTTCCTTTCTGTGTTACTTTGGTTTCTCTTTACCTTCCTTCTCTGCCTTTACGTACAAACTGAAAAATGTGTAACCACTGTAACACGGAAACTCAAGAAAAATACTGTAGTCTGGTTATTGGACTGAAGAATTCACAAATCTGTGCATTAGTGTTTTGAGTTCTATCTATTCTATATAAAACGGAATTTTTTCTTACTCGTTTAGCCAAGTACGCAGGCAGGCAGCAATGTGTTATTAAAAGTTTTAGATGTTAGTTTAGTGTTTTCCTAAGTTAGTGATATATTATAAATTTATAATTGATTTTATTTTAGTATATATTCTTGAATGTCTGTTAATTACGTGAGACTTTAAACGTGTAGCTAGCTCTCGTGTTGTTAGCGGTGAAAATGGGTCGGAGGGTCTGTTAGGAGCTTGCAGTGTGGGCCTGTGTTTGATCTTTGTCATAAAATACTTTCAGATTGATTTTAAAATCTAATTTTATTAATAGGTCACAAATTAGTCTAAAAAGATTTCATGTCTAAATCTATTAAAATATAAATAATAATTTCGTTAGATAATTAATAGAGTTTAGCTAACAAAACAATAAATTAATAAGTGTTTTTGAACCATATTTTATTTTTTAAATTGTCATTAATTAATAATTATTTAAATTTTATTTTTTAAAAATATAAAATTAATAATTATTAATTACAATTATTTAAAATTGATAGATTAAAAATTATTTATTTATAATTTTTCTATAAATAAATATATAAATATTTTTATAATTAAAAAATTAAATTTTTTAATTTTATTATAAATATTTTATATGTTTTAAATATTTTAACAATTTAAATATTGTTATAAATATTAAATTTAGTATATTACATAAAAATAATTTTTAAAAAGTAGATTTTTAAATATTTTTTTATCAAGTCTTTTATTAGTTAAATTCAATAATAAGTCAGACTTAATATTTAAAAAAAATTATAATAAATGATAAGTCAGACTTAAGTGATGGGTTTTTTTTTAACTATAAATATGGATGAAAAGATTATGTTATTTGAGATATAATTTATTATTTTTTTTTTTAAGTTAAGAATGAGACTTAAATATAAAATTTTTAAATAAAAAAAAATTATACTATTTGAATTATAAAAATACAAATGGTTGCATAAATAGAAGTCTAACTATTCATTGAAATTTTTTTTCAAATATTGCGCTACTGTGGTAACTCCCAAAAATTATCGTTGAGTCACATATTACGCCGTTGTGGTTGGCAGCAGCAGGATATTGCAACTCGACCAGACAACCACACTGTTAAGATTAAAATAGGAGTGAATCTTTTTCAATGAAAAAAAAAATTAGATGTGTAAGATTTTTTTTTTATTGTTCTCTCCTATTTAATTTTAGTTCTACTTATAAAATTAAAAGTAAAAAATTATATTTTATTCTTTCAAATGTTAAAAAAATGAGAGGATCCATTTCTAAATAAAAACAGATGACATTTTGTGTTGACCAACAATTTTACCTTCCGCTCGTTAGTGTATTTATTTACTATGTTTAGACGAGTCAAATCATGGGCCCTCCAACTTTTACTGTGCCAAATGTCATCAGTGGATTGGCTGCCCTGACTTGACCACCTTAGTCTAAGACCACACCTTTGTATATAAATATATTTTTTTAATTCATTTTAACTATATATTTTATATTTTAATATTTATTTTATACATTTAATTAATTTATTAGCTAATTTGTATGGACACATTATATGCTTGGAAATATAAATTATTAAGTATTTCGAGATAAATTTTAAAACACATTTAATCTGTTACAAATAAATCTTATTAACTCTTTCAAGATAGATTTACTTATCCTAAGATTTTAACAAACTTTTCATTAAACATTTTGTTTCCTTTATAGTAAGCACCTTTTTTTTAGTTTTGGCTCCTCATTTATTTTTTTTATGTTTGGATGGTTTCTTTTTTTTTTCCTCAATATTGTATATTTGGATTGAAATTTGTTAAATGTGAGTTTATATAAAATTAATTTTAATTAAAAGTGAGTTAGTATTAACGTTATTTATATTTAGTAACTTTTATATTAAAATAGATTATAATAAAATAAATATTATTTGAATTATATTATTTAAAATTATTTTTAAATAAAAATTACAAAAAAATATGAATTTAAATAATTATTTTATATTATTTTAGATATTTAAAATAAATTTTATTAATCAATTTTATAATAAAAATTAATATTTACTTGTTAAATTAAAAATAACATATACAAATTGATAAAATATACTTTATATAAAAAATAAAAATAATATATCAAAATATACTTTATTAAATTATATTATCCATAATTTTTTTAGTACTCTCAATAATCTTTTATTTAATATTATTTTAGATTATAAATTTTTATTATTTATAACTCTATTATTAATTATAGTTAGTTTTTTATTTACTTTATCTCTTTTAGTAGGATCAATAATTTATATTATAATAAAATTATAATAATAAACATAATATACAAGAATTACAATTATAAATTTTACCAAAGCAAAAAATAGAAAAATTTCATATAAAACAAAAATAAAACACAATAAAGATAGAAGAAGAGAACTCATATAAAAAAACAATAAAAATTTTATTAAAAAATATAATTACATACATGAAGGAAGACTAAAAAAAAAAATAAGAGATAGAATTAATCATGGAGAGACTATGCCATTTGAACTATTACTCATTGTCATTACAATCATTCTGTTGTTTCTTTATAAAACATCTAAATGTATGCACTAAGTTTGAAATTGAGTCCTTTCAGTGTTTACAGAAAAAACACATTTATATGCATATGACAGATAGGCGCATATTTAATTATCGATGAGTCATAAATTATTTTATTATTGAAAAAAATAAAAACACCAACTTTGAGACCCTGTTGCTATTAAATATCAATTAATAGAAGCAGAAAAGCAAAACTGAGGAGTTCTTGCCTCTTACTTCTTCTTGAGTGAGTAGAGAGAGAAAAGTACCATATCTTGTTTGATGGAAGAACAGAGTCCAAACTCTACATCAGAGTTTATGATGGCAAAGCTGCAGGAACTTAGAGCAGATTTAGAGAACGACATGATGCAAGTTCCGTTGGAAGAAGAAATGGTACAAAAGTTCATGCAAGACCTCTATAAGGAGATCAATACAAAAACTACAATTGCATGCTCCGCTAACCCCACGCCACCATTGCTGCCACAGAATGACATTTTCATCCCCCTTCTTCAGAACGAGGATCAAGAAATGAACATAGAGCACTTTGGAGCTGATTTTGATGACGAGTGGCTGGCAAAAGTTCTTGTTTGGTACCAGATTGTGGAGAATAGTGAGTGGTTTTGAGTTCAACTCCATCATGATATAATTATGATAGATGTATCAGATGCTTTCTAAGACAGTGTTCGTTTTTATTTATATGTATACTTGCATGTATGCCGGTGGTAATTAATATTAATAATTAAGTAGCTTGTCAAGTGTGAACTATTAGCAGTAAATTAAAAGTATACTTGATATGTAAATTATTTGGATATTTGCCATATATATGTTGTATAATTAAGTAGTGCTCGTTTGTTGTTTCACCTTTGATTTGATTTTGTTTAATTTGCATTATGTTCCTTTTCTTTCTTTTAGCTTTGCCTCTTCTGTCCTACTATTTTCTCCTTTACTTTTAATCAACCATCAAAACTTAGAAGCAAATACAACAGAGTGTATTACAAGATATTTGCCATAAATAGTTCATATATTGTGAGATGGAAAATTATATTTGTCAAATTGTTGTGGCAGTTACTTTGTATTACAAGATATTTAGTCTTAAAAAGTTAGGATGTCCCTCATATATTGTATGAGACATGCATGGCTTTGTATAAAAAAAAAATTAAAATATTTTAAGAGTGCAACTCTTGTTATTTGAAAGTTGATTATATATTCAATTGTATAAAGAGATGTTCTAATATAACTATTTTTAGGGGTATAATTAAAATTTATTAAACTTGTTATAATATTATTAGTAGGTATTTTTATTTTTAATAAATAAATAATATATTTTGAATTTAAATATTATATCTTTTTAAAAAAACTCTTTCATCAATTAATAAAGTTTTAAATTTTTATAGAATGGATAATTTTGATATTTTCAATAATTAATTACACTAATTAGGATAGTAAAAATCTTTAATAATTGATTTGCACTTATTAAGTCAGATCAAATTACACTTACCAAATAGTGTATCTCTGTACTAGAGATTGTAGGTGAGATAAATTAACAGAAGCACGAAAATATTCACAAATCTGTAAGTTTCATAGATAAAACAAATTCTTGTCTGGTCAACTCATAGAAACAATTTTTTGCTTGCTCTTGTACTTTGTATATAGTTGACTAGTTGTTCCTTGGTGTGCAACAGCCTAGATAGTATCCAATTTTTTTTTTTTTAAGAAAGGAGCTCAATTCAACATTATAGAACATATATAATCACAAAGATGATAATAGATAAAAATACCACAAAAAATTAAAGATTTTTATCTATTATCATCTTTGATATTATCATCCATGGCCTATAGAACCATTGATGCTCTTAACTGTGCACTAAGAGTATATACAAACACCGAGTACACAGAGTACAATACATCTATTTCCACTTTCAAAAATATTGAGTCTATTATCAAAGTAGTCATAAGAAAATCTTGTAAAAAAAATTACATTTTTGTTTCTTATATACTAACTTATATGTATATATCAAGGCAATTAAAAATGATAAATCTTCTCCTAAATCAACTTTCTAAATGTTATAAACTTTTATTAAGAATTTACTTGGAGATATTTGCAGCAACTATTTGCACATGTTAATACTAATGGTAAAAAGTAATAACATTGTATAATTCATTTGGAGATGGTTGAAGTCAATATCTTAACTTAGCTTTTATTTTTTAAAACACAAGTTGTTCTTCACACTTTATTGCCACAAGTATCTGTTTGTAGTTTATTTTAAAAATAGAGTTGTAAGCATTTTCTTTAGTTTGAGTTCAGCTCAAAGTTTAAAAGCATCTTGTCTTTTAAAATTTAGGTTTTCACAACATACTAGAATACTTTATCAACATAGTTATAAAAAAAAATATTAAATAAAAATAGAAAATCAATTAGTATTGATTTAAATGTAGATTAATATGAAAAAATGTTTATTGTCTAATATTTGTAATAATAAATAAAATATCTATTACTTTATATATTATATGCTATATGTTATATAATATAAAAAGTGAAATGTACAATATTTAAAAATTAATTTAAATAAATAAATTTTATTATTCAATTATCTCAATTAAATTTAATAATATAATTATATTTTCTTTATATAATACTCTCAATAATATATATTTTAGAAATATAAAATATTTTAAAAAATATATTTTTATTATTATGTTTCTTTTATTTACATATAAAAATAATATTTTATAAAAATATTTTTAGATGTCATTTCATTCATAATATTTTTATAATTTTTTATATATTCATTTTTATATTTGATATTTTATATATATATATATATATATATATATATATATATATAAATTATATATTTATGCTTTTTCATTTTGGCTCTCTCATTTATATGACATTTGTATGTAGTGCGTGTTGATCATCATGTACTAACATAAATGATAAAATATATATATTTATATGTTCAGCACTGTGTTCTTTTGTATTGTATTCTAGAATAGTATACTTTTGTATCAGATGCGTTTACGGAAAGTTACAAAAGTTATAAGATATTAAATGTCAGCGTAGCATGTTGCATGCATTATTGTCTGCAGTACAAGTGTAACCGTGCATGTCATGTAATAATCTAATATTAATTTTATAGTTTTTCATATAATTATTATCAACAATTTATTGTAAACTATGCTAATGTATTATGTTTTTGAATTTTATTATGATAAATTTCTACCATAAAACATAAACTTTAAATATTGATTTTTATTTTTTTTATCATCTTATTAATTAATATAATAAAAAAAAGTCTACTTTACAAAAAATAAGTTACTAATAAAAAATAATATATATATATATATATATAAGTACAAATATTTACCTTTATGTATTATTTATATGAAAAAATTCTCTAAAGTAAATAAAATTATAAATTAATAAAATAAATAAATAATTATTATTGATTTGTAACTTATATTATGAGTAAATCTGCCGTCTTAATTTAAAAATAATTAAATTTTTATTTTTTTATTTATTTAACTACTTTAATTTAGAAGTTTAATCTTATATGTCATGTGCTCAATAACAATGATACTAACATATAATATGATAATTATAAAAATAAGTGACTATTTAAATAATAATGAGTATTAATAAATATTATTGATGAAAGAAATAATACAAATAAAGACTACACTATTATAATGTAAAAAAAAATTAATTGAACGAACTTTGATTCATTAAGAATTTTTTTCTCTTTCACCTAGAAATAAAAGAAATTATATTTTGTTAATCCATCTCCTTTGTTACAGTCAATCATCAATATCTTTTTCAAATTCAATTGATATAATCAATTATATGCATCTTCGTTGATTGTATCTTTTCTAATTCTAGTGCTAACAAATAACTTGCTAATCATCTTAATATATCATATTTTTTTCTATTTATTACTTCTTTTTTGTGCAAAAAAATTCTCTCTCTCAGAGAAGAGAATAAACTATATATACTCACACTAATACTTGTTTTATCCAAATCTATCATAAATTTGCATTCTACTTAATTTTACTACAAATTGAGAAATAGAGCACTGCAATTTAACATAAAGCTTTTAAATATCATTTTGTTACTTAAAGGATAAAGGGGGAGTACAACACATTAAAATTCCTCTCTTAAATTGAAATTCAAGAAAAAAATCTAAAAAAAATATCAATCTGTAAAAACATAGATCTCCTTATTAGTAAAATTGTTGAAACCTCCTTTCAATAGCATTTGAATAAGACTACAACCCTTTTACATTGTAGTCTGTGTCCCATAATTTTATATTAGCCACGTCTATATGGTGGCCAAATTAACGGTGGCTAAATAGCTACAAATTGATTGACAAATATAGCGGTCACATTTGATTTGATAATAGAAAAAGACCGATTAAAAATTCCAGTTATGTACAAATTCTACTTATGACTAATTGAGGGAATGCATTCTACGGTTTCTACCTAAACATATAGATAAGACAAATTCCAGAATAGAGCAAACGGAAAATGGGAAGAGCTAACAGAGTGATGGTGTGGTACAAGATGGAGGTGATAGCGAAAAAAAAAAAAAAGAGAAAATTGGGTATTGAGTAAATGAAAGCAATCTCATCGAAGATGAGGCGGAGACACAGATAGGTCATAGGTGGCTGTGGCCATGAATACCGAGTGCTGGAACCGTAGCAAGAAGCCCCGTGGAATCAAAGACCGCATTCAGTTCCTGTAGCTCCAGGTAGAAGAAGACATTTCTTACCGACTTGAGGCTAGTGCTTGTAGCGGCAAACCAAATATGTCAGGCTGAATCCAAGAAGAGGAATTGTATGATTAGATGATGTTTCCCCTTATTTCCCATCTCTTCTCTGTTAGTATATTATTGGTGAAAATTTATGTTCAATCAATTTATGTTCGACTTTACCTGAAGTTGATATTTGATGAAAATTTAATCAAATCAGTTAAATCATCTAATAATTTTTAGGTATCAACTTCACTTAAAATTGATTACATCTGAGTTTTTATTAAAATTGATACTAATTAAATTAATTTTTTGCCAATGAATAATAGCTCAAATGACATAATCTTCTTATATTCAATTAAGAAATTGCGAGTTCAAATCTCATATCTTTGGTAAAAAAAAAATTAAATTAATTTTTTATTTAATAATTTTCAACTATTAATTTTAAGTAAAATTAATTACACCTCAATTTTCAACTATATTGTTTGTTAATGTTAAGATTAGAAACCAAGACAAAAAAAGGTATTTATTGTATCAGTCAAAAACATGGTCAGCAAGCATTTTATCTTCCACATGTTTTTTATTGTGACTTGTCAGTCACTTGTAGTCACCTTTTATATTTTTTTCCATCTACTCAATTGTTATTATTTAGGATAAAACAGTTATATAAACTAAACTAATAACAATATATATAAATCACTCAAATTAAATAATGTTACATAAATATTTCAAATTATATAATATAATAGTAAATCGAAACACATTGATTCGAATGACATAGGAACATTGTTTAAAGTATAAATTGAATTGGTTAAATTCAAATTAGTATGGAACTAATTCGATTTACTACTTATAACAGATTATTGACATTTACTATTTTTAAGTTAATTATTTAGTTATTCTACATTAACTTTAAAACATAAATGTCAATAAAAAAGTACTTTTTATTTGGATTCAAATAAAATATCAAAAAATCAAAATGAATAAGAATAGAAATTCAACTTTAGTGTTTTAGTTCAAATTTCAAAAAATATGCATTTTTATAAATTTATGAATTTAAAACAGAATATTCAACGATTTCTAAAAATTCATTAAAAATTATCCTTTGACTTATTAGCATCTAAAAAATCATTAACAAACACTTTTAATACTAAAAAAGTTAATATAAAGTATAACCCTCAAATGGCGGATAATACTCGAATGCAAACTATGCAAGCGGCCATCAACAAGCTCACTGAACAAGCCGATCTCCACAATGAATAGCTCACCATGATTACCCAGTCGCTGGCAACAATACAAGCACAGCTCATATCCCCGACGGTAAACTCGCCTACACAACCCCATTCTTCGTCTGGTTTCGCATCGTTACGACAATTGAAGATGGATTTTTCTAAATTTAATGGGGAAAACCGGGCAGAGAGATTTTTCAAGATTTATGATGTAGCGGAGGATCAAATGCTCGACGTCGTCGCAGTCAACCTCGAAGTGCGGGCTTTAGCGTGGTTTCAGCTTTGGGAAAAATTGAATAAGAAGAATTGGATGAATTTGTCGATTACCATTCAGATACAATTTGGCCCTTCTCAATTTGATAACCCTAGAGAAGAGTTACTAAAATTGAAACAAACTTCCTTTGTTGGCAAGTATTTTGAATCCTTCAATGATTTAGTTTCAAGAACCTATGGCATGGACGACACCCTGTTATTGGATTGCTTTGTAGGGGGTTTACACCTAAAACTGAAACGTGAGGTAAAGGCACGATCGCCGGCATCTCTTCTTCAGGGGGTTTCTTTAGCCAAGCTGTTTGAGGAGTGTTTCTTCCCGTCCTCCTCGCGATGGAAATCAGCTTACCCTCTACCCCAACACACTGTACCCAAACCCTCACCTGGGTCCAACCCAATAACCCTGAGTCCCATCCCCACAACCCCACTATTGCCCACTCTAACCAGCTCTACTAAGTTGCATAAACTCAGTCCCACCGAGATCCAGTTTAGACGCGAGAAGGGTCCTGCTTCACATGTGATGAGCATTTCTCTCCATCCCATAAATGTGCAACCAAACATTACTTACTCATCCAAACCACAGAAGCAATACCAGAGGATCCACCAATTGAAGAGGAAAACACTGAGATCAAACAGCCTGATAATTTTGGATAACACATCCCAGAAGATTCCCATCATCTCTCTTACAATGCCTTGACTGGTATCCCTGCAAAAAGGTCAATCCATTTTAAAGGGACAGTAAAGGCTCGAGAACTGCACGTTTTAATGGACGGAGGTAGCTCTGACAATTTTTTCACCCCGCCTTGATTAAGAGACTTATTGTCACTGTGCATCACGCACCCCGCATTCAAGGTGGAGGTAGGAGATGGCACTTTGTTGCAATGTGAAGGCGAAGTGCAGCAATTGCCTGTAAACATCCAGGGCCACACTTTGTTTGTAAATGCTTTTGTACTGCTAATAGCTAATGAGGAACTAGTGTTGGGAGATATATGGCTAGAAACTCTTGATACACATTTGGTAAATTACAAAATGAAATTTATTACATTCTTTGATGATGGAAAATTGGTAACACTGCAGGGTGAGTTACAACAGCTACCAGCCAAGGCACAATTCAATCACTTAAAATGACTCCAGGCCACGGATGAGATTGCTGAACTATATACTATGCAGGTGCAGTCGAAAGATAGCATGGAACCTCCTATGTTGATATTACCATGCAATTTGGACCCTGAACTTATTTCGCTCCTTCGTAACTTTGAGGATATATTTAGCATTCCTTATGGCCTTCCACCACCATGCAGCCATGATCATTCAATTGTGCTACTTCCAAATGTTCCTCCTGTGAAGGTGCGACCATATCGATACCCCCACAGCCAGAAGACCAAGATTGAAAGAATGGTAAGAGATATGTTAGCTGAAGGCATTATTCAACCAAGCACCAGTCCATTTCTTCTCCAGTGTTATTGGTTAAGAAAAAAAGATGGCTCATGGCGGTTTTGTACTGACTACCGTGCCCTTAATGCGGTCACTGTTAAAGACTCTTTTCCAATGCCAACAATAGATGAATTGATTGATGAACTGTTTGGTGCGCAATTTTTTTCGAAACTCGATCTGCGTTCTGGGTATCATCAAATCAGAATAAGAGCGGAAGATTGTTACAAGACTACTTTTCGCACTCACCAAGGGTTATATGAATGGCTCGTTATGCCGTTTGGTCTCACCAATGCTCCTGCCACATTCCAGAGCTTAATGAATTCTATTTTTGCAAATGTGTTGCGACAGTTTGTACTCGTATTCTTTGACGACATCCTTGTGTATAGCTCGGATTGGTCCTCCCACGTACAGCATTTAATGCATGTCTTCGAAGTGCTGCGCACCCACGCCTTATATGCCAAGCTATCCAAATACTCCTTTGGAAGGTAACAAATTGATTACTTGGGACATGTGGTTTCCCGAGAGGGTGTTTGCGTTGATGACTCCAAGATTTTGGCAATCAAACAATGGCCTTCTCCCACCTCCATCAAACAACTTCGAGCATTCCTCGGCCTTGCCAGTTATTACCGCAAGTTTATCAAAAATTTTGCTTTACTTGTTGCCCCACTGACTGATTTATTAAAGGGATAATTTCCACTGGTCCCCTCACACGGAAGCCACCTTTCAACAGTTGAAGACAGTCCTTACTAACGCCCCAGTGTTAGCACTACTTGATTTTTCCAAGCAATTTGTGTTCGAAATGGATGCATCTGGGGCTGGTATTGGGGCCATTCTTAGTCAGGAAGGTCACCCCATCGCTTACTTTTCTAAGAAGCTTTCTAGTTTGAATCAAAAGCAATCCACATATGTTCGGGAAATGCAAGCGATCCTGACAGCGGTGGTTAAGTTTCGCCACTACTTGTTGGGCCACAAATTTGTGATTTGTAACATCCCAGACAAATTTGTGATTTGTAGTTAAGTCTGATATTGTCTGCTTTGGCACACAAGGCCTCACGGTTTTGTCTTTGACGATAGGGATGCTAGCCGAAGCCCCCGACACTCACTTGTCAAAATGCGTCATGCTAAAGAGAGGTATCCACACCCTTATAAGGCATGCTTCGTTCCCCTCCCCAACCGATGTTGGACCTTACATGATTCGCACCGATCATAAGAGCTTCAAGGAGATGCAAGCTCAAACCATACAAACACCGGAACAACAACTATGGCTTTCAAAGTTGTTGGGCTACGATTTTACTATAGAATATAAGAAAGGGAGCGAGAACAAGGGGGCAGATGCTTTGTCAAGATCCTTCCTCATCCTCACCATGATAAGTGGTGCCTTGCTGCCCCAATTACAACAAGAACTCGAGGCCTACACACCATCCGAGGAGTTCACTGAAGCTGAAATTCAATTAGGAAAACTCCAGCTCCGACAGGGCCTGTGGTACTGGGGTGATAGGTTGGTGATTCCGGCTACATCTCCACTGACCAAAATCATTTTGCGAGAGTATCATTACTCTTTACTAGGTGGACATGCTGGGTTCCATAGAACTTTAACAAGGATCTCTGCACAATTTTATTGGAAACATATGGCCAAAACAATTAAGGAATATGTAGCCACTTGTTCAACTTGTCATCGAGTCAAATATAGTACTCAACCACCGGCCGGGTTATTGGATCCACTTCCCATCCCATCTCATATTTGACAAGACATCTCCATGGACTTCATTACTGGGCTACCACTATCCAATGGATGCTCAGTTATATTGGTGGTGGTAGATCGCTTGTCAAAGTTTGCTCATTTTATCCCATTGTCGGCAGATTTTACTGCCCCTAAGGTTGCGGATGCTTTTCTTCAAAATGTGGTAAGCGTTCATGGCATTCCTCATTCTATTGCCTCGGATCGAGATAAAGTATTTACCAGTAAATTTTGGAAACGATGTTGTGGCAAGCAAGGCATTCTTTTGGCTCGGAGTTCTGCGTATCATCCGGAAACTGATGGACAAACCGAGGTCCTCAATCGTTGTTTGAAAATGTACTTGCGCTGCTATACTCAGGAGAATCCTCGCGATTGGTACCATCTCCTTCCTTGGGCAGCTTATAGTTACAATACGTCCCACCACTCGGCAATAGGAATGACCCCATTCAAGGCTGTCTTCGGTAGGGACCCTCTCCCTCTCATTCGTTATGAGCATACTGTGTCTGATATACCAGCCGTGCAAGAACAATTACAACAACTTGATGAGGTTCTAGCCACCCTCAAGTTGAACCGCCAGCGAGCCCAGCTGCGTATGAAGCACAACGCTGATAGTAAGCGAAGAAAAGTTGAATTCAATGTTGGTGACTATGTTTTTGTTAAACTGCAACTTTATCGCCAACATTCGGTGGCATTCCGGAAAAATCATAAGTTGAGCATGAGACCTATTGTGGCTCGGATTGGCAAAGTTTCTTATCGACTACAATTACCACCTGAAGCGAGGATACACCCTATTTTTCATGTCTTCGCATTGAAAAAATGTAGAGGAGATCCAGGGACTACTAATATTCCTACACCATTGCTGCTGTATGAACAAGGCTTGGGGGTCCAACCACAGTGGGTTTTGGGACATCGAATGGTAAAGAAAAATGACTGTTGGCAAGAACAAGTTTTTATCTAATGGCATGGGGTACCAGCAGAGGCAGCAACATGGGAACCATATGAAGAAATACAGCAGCAGTTTTCTACTTTCAACCTTGAGGTCAAGGTTTTTTTTAAAGGAGGGGGTAATGATATAAAGAAGGGCAAAACGGTTGCTCCTGAGGGCCCATCTCATATGCCAATTGAGAGGATGAAAAGAGTGTCGCACCATAACTGAATTGGTTAGAGGAAAGGATCAAAAGGCATGACAGGGTGGGGAGACAAGGGCAGAGTACATTGTGAGTACCTCTCTGTTAATTCTTCTCCTCTCTGGCTTATCCTTATCTTTCTTATGAAGCTCTTCCCTTATTTTCTATGTTCTTGGCTTGCAGGTGATCTCTCAAGGCTATTTGATTGACACTCTTCTTTTTCTTCGGTCCTTATTGATGTTGGACTATACTATATACTTTTCTTCTCACCTATAAGCATGCTTGAGTAGATAATTTTTCATTCTTCTTACCTCTGTTCGTAACAGGTAGCATAGGAGTTAAAACTTGAATTTTTTTCAGAATCAGAAGTAACAGATAGTTATAAATTATAAAATGACTAACTATATTTATACAATATGTAATTTGACCAACTATATTTATACTGTACTTTAATTATTTCTCAAATTACATATTATATAAATATAGTTGGTCATTTTATAATTTATAACTATCTGTTGTTACTTCTGACTCTGAAAAAATTTAACTTTTAACTCCTATGCCACTTTGGAGGGCTATACTTTATATTAACTTTTTTAATATCAGAAGTTCCGATAATAATTTTTTAGATGCTAATAAGTCAAAGAATAATTTTTAATGAATTTTAGAAATCGTTTAATGTTCTGTTTTAAATTCATAAATTTAAAAAATGTAAAATTTTTGAAATTTAAAATAAAATACAAAAGTTGAATTTCTATTTTTATTCGTTTTGATTTTTTGATATTTTATTTTAATCCAAATGGTTCTTCCTTATTGACATTTCAATTTAATTCAAGAAATTTATACTACAAAATTTATAAAAAAAACACCAACCTAGTTGAATTACAAATTAAAATAACAAAAATAACGGTAAAAAAAAAAAACTTAAAATATGATTACAATTTCATTAGTATTTTGAGTAACATTACACAAAATATTGTGTCAAAGAGACACAAAAGATAAGTAATATCTAATTAAAATAACAAAATCCTATTTAATTAAAAAAGAACATAAAATTAAGAGCCTAGTTAAAATAACGTAATAGTTATTGGTTATTATTGCATTAAAGAAAATTTAATTTATTTTGGTAACAGAAATATTCAATTATTTTATTGTTGAATACCATTATTGCTAAAACTTAAAAGTAGGAGTTGCAACATGGGTTGGCCTGACGCGCTCCACTGATGTCTGCTATTAAGCGAGTCAAACTCATCCCATTCCATTTTGTATTATCGATTCAAAATAGCAGCCCATAATATCTTTTGACGAGTTGACCCATTTCTTGTTGAATTTTTAATAAATAAAATTCTAAAATCCAAAATCTTATAGAAATACGAAGTGATCGAGTAGTTTTTTAAAAAAAAAACTAAATTATCGTTTTTGTCCTTAACGTTTGTGTAGATCTTAAAGTTGTCCTAACATTTAAATCGTCTTATTTAACTCTCTAATATTTTAAAACCATTATACTTTAGAGTCATGCTAGCTGATGCACCTGCATGGGAGTGATTTGGGCTTTGTTAATAATAATCTGTTACAAGTAGTAAATCGAATAAAATTGATTTGATTTACATTGTTCCATACTAATTCGAATCACAATGATTCAATTTATACTTCAAACAAAGCTCCCATGTGATTCGAATCAATGTGTTTCGATTTACTATTATATTGTATAATTCAAATTAATTTAATTCAATTTATATAGAAATAAGATTTGAAATATTCATGTAACGTTATTTGATTTGGGTGATTTATGTAATATTGGCATTGGTTTGATTTATGTAAGGGTTTTACCATATTATCTATGGTGCTTCTATTTATACATAAATTTTAGAAGGAGAAAAAAAATTAAAAGAAAAAAATTTAAATAATACGAAAAGATAGAGGATACTTTTAATTCAAGAAATTTATACTAAAAAATTTATATAAAACACCAAACTAGTTGAATTACAAATTAAAATAATAAAAATAAAGTAAAAAATAGAAAAAATCTTAAAATATGATTACAATTTTATTAGTATTTTGAGCAACATTACACAACATATTGTGTCAAAGAGACAGAAAGATAAGCAATATCTAATTAAAATAACAAAATCCTAATTAATTAAAAAATAACATAAAATCAAAAGCTTCGTGAAAATAAAGAGTTATTGAAAATTATTGCATTAAAAAAAATTCATTCTTTTTGGTAATGGAAAAATTCAATTATTTTGTTGTAACATACTATTGCTAAAACTTAAAAGTAGGAGTTACAACACGAGTTAGCCTGTCCCACTCCACTAATGTCTGCTATTAAGCTAGCCAAACTCATTCCATTCTATTTTGTATTGTGTGTTCAAAATAGCAGTCCATAATATCTTTTGACGAGTTGGCTCATTTCTTGTTGAATTTTCAATAAATAAAATTCTAAAATCTAAAATCTTATAGAAATATGAAGTGGTCGGGTAGTTTTAGAAAAAAAAACTAAATTATCGTTTTTGTCATTAACGTTTTTGTAGATCTTAAAGTTGTTCTAACATTTAAATCGTCTTATTTAACTCCTTAATATTTTAAAATCGTCCTACTTTTGAGTCATGCCAGCTGATGCACCTGCGTGGGAGTCATTTGGGCTTTGTCAATAATTTGTTACAAGTAGTGAATCGAATCAAGCCGATTCGATTTACATTGTTCTATACTAATTCGAATCACACTGATTCGATTTAGTACTATAGTGTATAATTCGAATTTGAACAATTCGATTTGTAAATATTGTAAAATAAACAAATAATTAGTCAATAAATTAATTTTTAATAAAATAAATTAGAAATGTGAATTTTATAGTTTAATAAGATAGAGCTAATTAAAATAAGATTTTTGACATTAATTTTAAAGAATTTGGCCCAAAATTGGGCCACGTAAAATTAACGAATAATTAGTTAATAAATTAATTTTTAATAAGATAAATTAGAAATGTGAATTTTATAGTTTAATAAGATAGGCTAATTAAAATAAGAATTTTAAAAAATTTAGTCCAAAATTGGGCCAATGGATTAAATCGATTGAATCGGATCCATATTGGACCTAAGGCCCAACCCAATACCCATTAAATGAAAAGAGCTTCAGCTATTGTCATTTCCCTCAAAGGGAAACACACTGGAACTTGGCAAAAAGGGGAAGGGTTATGGTGAGAAGAGGAGAAGAAAAAACCTAATCACCTCCAATCTTTAAGGTAGCGTTTGGTGGAGAGACAGAGACGGAAAGACTGAGACTGAGAGACAGAGACTAAGAGACAGGGATTGAAATAAATCTCAGTATTCTGTTTGGTGCAAAATGGGAGACATGAATTGAAACAAGAATGAAACTCTAATTTAATTTGCACAAAGGGTAAAATTGGAATTAATTAATTGAAATGAAAGTATTTTAGGTATAAAATGTTATTAAAGTTTCAGTCTCCATCTCTAAAAATTTCAGTCCCCTGTGTCCCTACTTTTTGGAGGTACTGAAATACTGAAATGTTAGAGACAGAGACAGAAATTTTAGTACCAATCTCTGAACTAACAAACACGATACTGAGTCTCAGTCTCTCAGTCTCTGTCTCAGTACCTCAAAACAAACGCTACCTAATTGCTTATATCTTTCAATCTGGAACTCCAATTGACGAGCCGTCAGTGGTCATGCATTCGTCTCAGAATTCATTACGAAACCCATATAACAAAGTTACTGGTAAGCCTCACTTTTATTCCCAGTTGTTCTCTCTTCAATTTCGAAATTTTTGAGCTTTGGTGTTGAGATTTTATGTAATTTCGGTGTTTATGATCAAATTAACTTGGTGGACTTGTCGAATTTTGTCCCAATTTTCCGTTGGTAAGGTGAAAAATCTCTAACCCTTGTAAAATTGTGTATATAGCAAACCCTATTTTTATTTAGTGATGTTTATGTGATACTAGATTGATTTATGTATTTTGAGAGCAAATTTGTGGTATTGGAAACTTGAAGTTGGCTTTGGGGGTTGAAAAATCTATTTGGTGAGGTCTGGGAGCTTGTGTATCGAGGGCTTGCGGTGCCTTGTGGCTTAGGGAGAAATCGGTCAAGGTATGATTTTGGTTTCTTGTATTTAATATATATTGTCTTGTGAAAATTTAGGCTACATGACCTAGGATAAGTTGGATTGAGACTGTTGATGGTAGATATGTTAAGGTTAATGATTTTAATGTTATTATTAGAAATGTTAGAAGAATTTGTACGCAAGATTGAGGTATGATTGATTTTGGTAGAATGTGAGATTGTGATGCTGAATTGGTATGTTGTGGTGTTGTTTATGTGTATAGAAAGTTGATATTGAGTTTGATCTTTTGGTGAAAATAGAGGTTTATGAACTTTTGTGAAAATATGATTTTTGGCCGAACTTCGACAAGTCATAACTTGGCTTCTGGACTCTAAAATTATTTCAAACTTTTTTCATATAAAAATTGGGTCCGTGATGTTTACGCCATTCGAAGAACGGATGAAAAATATTTTAAAATAAGAAAGTTATGTGCGTTGGAATATCGGTATGTAAAATTAAAATTCTGCAGACTTAACCATTTTTTGACTAATCTGCAATGCATGCGTACGCAAACCCCTCCATACGCGGACGTTTAATTCTGTCCAGTGTACCTGCGTACGCGGACGAGGTAATGCATATGCGTGATGGGCAAATTGCACTCCCACACGTGTCCGTCCCTGTTTCAGCAAACATGAATTTTGTGTTTTAAATCTTAATTTCGAACCTCTAAACCTCTATTTTTACTCTTTTAACCCCTAGATCTTAGTGGTATGCCTAGTAATGAGATGAAGCTAGGAAAATGTGGTAACTTGGAGATGAAAAAAGCTTGAGAAATGACGAGTTAGGTATGAGGAGGTCGGGTATATATATATATACTACTTAAATTATGAAATTGGCTAAAGAAAGGAATAAATGTTGCATCTGAGCACTCTTTCTTGAAAGTGCGACCCTAGGAGATGGTGGAAAGTGAGGATCCTCTTCTTTGTTCTTCCTGGTATTATAAAATCGCTGCCAGTGAAATGGTAGAGGTTAGGATCCCCTCCTTTGTTCTTCCTGTGCATATGTGAACGTACCTCCTGGGTAGACGTAAGGGTTGTGGTTTCGTCTCACTTGCTCCAGGTTGGTTAGTATAGAGGCTCCCTGGTACTTGGGTAGACACAAGGGTTGTGGTTTCGCCCACTTGCTCCGGGTTATGATGAGTTATGTATAAAACTATAAATATATTATGTATAAGTAATGCTATGGCCATATTGAATGATTATGAAATGTTTATGAATGAATATGAAATAATTTTCTGATATACGAGTTTCCTTGGGTAAAGTACCGTGTCTTACTATCATGTATTCCAGGTTAAGACTCGATACTCTGTTGACCCTACAACGTAAGAGTGACCAGACACTTATAAATTTCCTGGAAAGATATCCCCCAATGAGCAAAATTTGTATATATGAATGAGAAAAAACTATGCATAGACTCTTGGGGATGCGCGTCGGGGGACAGTCCAGGGTTTAGCAGCCGGACTTATTGGGTTGGTTTGATAACTGACAGATGAGATTCATCAGCCATAGGGCAGGCATGCATCATATGCATATTGTTTGAATTGCTTGTTTGTGCATTATTTGGGAATGCCTAAGTGAATTTACCATGTTAATTGTTATATTTGCTACCTACAGTACTTGTATTCTATCTGTATTTGTTATTGTATGCTTGGTTGTCTGTGCGGTTCTCTGGTGTTGGAGGATTGGAGGAAAGGAGGAGGATTGATGGTTAGGTTTGAGTTTTAGATGAGATAGAAACCTTTAGAGAGCCACCCTGACTTATGGTTTCTGCTTTAGTTCTTTAATCTTTATAATATGAGTGTCGGTGTTTTAGGATTGCCTCTGACTTTCCCAAGACCTTATATCTTATGTATGCGGCACCTTTACCATGTTGAGAACCTCCGTTTCTCATTCTATACAAATATTTGTGTTTTTTAGATGCAGGTCGATAGGCACCTCGCTAGGCATCTGGAGTTTTCTGCAGTGAAGTGGGGTTTTGGGATTTGATATTTGGTTCCATTTTGTTATATCTTTATGTATAGACTCTCCCTATATATATATATATATATATATATATATATATATATATATATATATATATATATATATATATATATATATATATATATATATATATATATGCTTTACTGTTGCACCTCATAGAGGTTTATGGAGAACTATGGTTACTTTTATGTATTTTAGGGTTATGGTTCCTCATATGTATTTATATGACTATTCTCTGGCCAGTCTTACTTTCGCAAGCTGAGTTTGGAGCTTGATATTTTGTACTATTGACCCTCTACTCTTGATTATATATATATATGTTTATGAATCTTAGTTTTTTTCATACGTAAGTAACCTTATATCCTGAGCGTTGCGCTTTTAATTTTGCGATTTTGCTTTAGTTATTCCTTCAAGGCTCCTCGTATACTACACTTTTTTAATTATTATTATTATTATTATTATTATATATATATATATTATTTTAGATGTCGTAATACCACACGACCTCTATTTTACGACTTAAGCGTAAAGCTCTGTGTAGTAGGGTGTTACACGATTTATACTTCAAACAATGCTCCCATATGATTCGAATCAATGTGTTTCAATTTAATACTATATTGTATAATTCGAATTAATTTAATTCGATTTATGTAGAAGTATGATTTGAGATATTCATGTAACGTTATTTGATTTGGGTTATTTATGTAATATTGATATTGGTTTGGTTTATATAAGTGTTTTACCCAATGTTCTGAAAATCGGTTCGAACTGGCCAGTCGAACCGGTTGAACTGTGAACAATTGATAAATACGGTTCGGACAGACAGCAAAACTGACAATTTCAGAAACCGGGATTGAACCGTCAAATTGGCCGGAAATCGGTCGGTCGAACCGAACCGTGACCCGGCCGGTTTTTGAAATTGACTAACATTAGCAAAACGCTGCGTTTTGCATGCTGAAGAAGGGGCCAAAGGGGAATGAAGTCAACCCTAGTCTCACACTCTCACCCACAAACCCACTCACACCTCTCCTCTCGAGCCTCCACAGTCCACTCTCACCTCTCGCTCTCAGTTCTCACATCTCCGGTCTCTACCTCGAGCTTCCGGCGCAACTTCCGTCCAGCCCCGCTGTTGCAGCGTCCGTGGAGCCACCACCACTATTCGCGCAGCCACGCTCCATCGCCAAGTCAGCCCTCGAAAATCGCAGCCACCGCCCACACCACTTTCCGTCACGCAGTTAGGGACCACCGGCGCCAGCTCTGTTCAACCCTGCCACCCCTTCAGCCACCTCTTGCCAGCCACTGTCCCTGTCCCCACCAACTCTGCATTTTTCCAGACTTCCAGCTTCTAACCCTAGGTATGAATTTTGATTTTAGTAATAATAATTGTTGAAGCATTGATTAATTGTTGAAGGATGATTAATTGAATAATTTTTTATAATTATTGTTAGTTCAGTTCTGTTCAAGCCTGTTCGAAGGTTACTTTGAAGTTTTGTGAAGTGTGAAGTGTGAAGTGTGAACTGTGAACTGCGATTCTTTTATTTTTCTCCCTTAAATTCGGTTTTTTATGCTCTATTCAGAAATCATTGAATGATTATTGAATGTTTTATGTTTTTGTTGAATGATTATTTGGTTCTTGATTAGCACTGGATGCTCTGCTTTGTTTGTGTACTATTTCTATACTGTGTTTGTGATTTTTTTTGGGTAATTCAACAGGTTAAAAATAAACTTGCTGTTTAATAATTATTTTCTTCCATTGTTAATCTCGGTAATTCAATATGAAGCAGATATAAAAACAGAACTTTCAAGTCTGTGCGGGTTGCTGTCCATGTCCTCGTAAATGAATTGCAAGTTAATGTTATTTCCTTTAGTTTTAATGTTGGATTTTGAAACTAACCTAATTTTTTGCTTCTCAGGAATCAAAAATAAAAAATCAAAGAAATAGAAAAGAAGTAAGTATTATCAGTTAAATTCAATTCTAAGTATTATTGGTTGGACAATTATGAGAACATTATTACTGCTTGTGAGCTGAAAACTTTAGATTTAATTGATTTTTGTTTGGTAATTATTGGTTGGACAATTATGGTGTTTAGGATTTTTAATTTGTTCCGTTTGGAATATGAAGGATGAGCTTAAGAGAAGCTTGCTAGAATCTATAATGTTAAGGACCCCAACACTGCGTTCGTGTTCAAGTTCCGCACCCATTTTGGAGGGGACAAATTCACTGGTTTTGGTTTGATTTATGATACTGTTGAGAATGCTAAGAAGTATGAGCCTAAGTACAGACTTATTAGGGTAAGACAACTCCATTTTTTGTTCTTCTGATGTGGTTTTTGTTCATGAATGTAATTGCTATAGAATGAGAAACACTTTCATAGTTTCATCCAATTAGAATGTATGAGAAACATTTTTTGTTTTGATGTATGTTTATTTATAATTTATTTATTATTTTATTATAAAACGATTTTTTTGGTTGGACCACAGTTGAACCGGTTAGACTAATAAACCAGTAAACCAGTAATGAGAGCGGTTCGATGACCGATTCGATTTTCAGAACCTTAGTTTTACCCTCTTATCTATGGTGCTTCTATTTATACATAAATTTTAGAAGGATGAGAACAATTAAAAGAAAAAAGTTTAAATAATACGAAAATATAGAGAGTACTTTCAATTCAAGAAATTTATACTACAAAATTTATATAAAACACCAAAGTAGTTGAATTACAAATTAAAATAATAAAAATAAAGGTAAAAAAATAGGACTCTTGGTATACATATATATAGTATGAGAGTACTTTTAATTCTCGTCTTTCTCTACTCTTGGCATACATATATATAGTATGAGATTTGTTATTGATTTTAAATTTAAATCTCAATTCAAATTTAAATCATATCTTGAAATTTCAAATCTAACTCCTTCAAATTTTATGAATCATATCATCACAATTTAAAATAGAATCAATTAGGATCTTCATCCAAATTTATAATTCAAATTTAGAAATAGAATAACTAATTATTCTCAAATTTCATTTAATATTCTCAATTACCATACTATTATTATATTCTTGGTGCTAGCAAAAAATATAATAATATTCCATTTGAATTAATATAATTATTTATTTGATCAAATCAAATTAATAATTAAATAATTCTACAGCAAAGATTAGAACACTCGTTAGTGTGTGACCCCATAGATTCAATACTAAGCGGGTAGTAAATTAGTCATACTAAATTTACTAATCAAGATTGGCGTCTAGCAACACTCCTCAATGACCCGATAGTATGAAGTAATATATTTTTACTAAGAACCTTAGAAGAACAAAGTATAATTCCTTCCATCTTTCCAGCTCTTGGTTAACTCTTAGAGTATGGTTTAATTGTCAAACTCTAACTTATTACTATTATTATAATGAACTGTGAATGACTTAAGAAACTCATTTCTTCATTCATTCAATCCTCTTGACCAAAGTTTTATTCATCTCAGTAATTATAATCGTAGAGCCCAAACTCTTTACCGAGAGTTGACGAATTCCTTATTGACTAATCATTAATTCTACAAGTATTTAAATTATACCCAATATCCATTCAACTAGCACCTAGGGTATTAGGTGTCCGGAATCAAAGTATAATAAATACATTGTTAATTACTATGACAGTCGTAGGTCAAAGGAAACTCTATTACTATGTTCATCTTGAAAATATCCTATTGACAAATATACGGTAATTATAACCATTAGGAATTCTCAAAGTGAGACAATTCAATGGTCATATCTCTATATGCACTATCTATATATATAATTTAATAAATAAGATCTATTAATCTTTATTCAATGAAGACCATTATATATATATATATATATATATATATATATATATATATATATATATATATATATATATATTTGATCTTTCCGGATTATTAATGTCCTTTTTAATAATTCTATGACCAATAACAATTTAAATTAAATTATAAAAGATTTATCTCTCAATATTATGATCACTATCACAATGATAAATCTCTAAATTTAATCAATGACCTTATTATATTAACATTTTAATATAATAACAATAACAAATTATTTGACACATAATTAATTGAATTGTGGTATATTTCTTATTTCCAAGAAGGACATGTTAAAAGTGTTTCATACGTAAATTGTCTTAAGATGTGTGGTATTTAATATACTATCTAAAACTCATTATCCTGAAATGATTCATATAATATAAGATTCAAGAGAATAACATTTTGAAATTTCATTTAAAGAAATATGATAGATTTGATCTCTTTTATTTTATTTAAATAAAAAAATCTAAAAGATATGCGTATTTTTTATTTTCTTTTCTTTTTTTTATTCAAAAAATTTTAAAAAAATTAAAATAAATGTCAACAGTTTCATGTATTATATATATATATATATATATATATATATATATATATATATATATATAATATTTAAATAAATTATACTTTTATAAATATTTTAATAAAAACTTGTATTATATAATAATATTTTTAACAAGTAATTAATTAATAAAATTTTAATATAACAAAATTAATTATATAATTATTTTATATTTTTATATTACAATTTAAAATATTATTTTAATATAATTTTTTAATATTATAAATATTTTATTACATAATAATTGATTTAAAAAAAATATTTATATTTTTATTTATATATTTTATATTTATTATTTAAAAATAAAAAATTATACTTATTATTTAAAATATTATATATTAAAAAATATATATATTTATTTATATATTATTAATGTCTAATATATTTTATATTTATTAAAATTTAATAATTTATAAAAATACAACTTATTTAATATGCACAAAATTACCGTGCTTATTTAGACATACCCTAACTTTAGTACTTTACCATAGTAGCCAAGCAAATACCAATAAAGTAATATTTACCTCTTTTCTCATACAAGACACGTTAACACGTGTAAGGTTGAATATGATTAGCGTTATTAACCAGCATAATTTAAGCTAGTTTAGGAATCCCATAGCCGAAACCATCAATTTAAAAAAAAAAAAAGTTAACTACTAAAAACGTTCTCAAATTATTTAAATGTTGATAAAAATATACATAAATTTTTCGATCGATAAAAATAATTTAAAAATACGACAAAAATATTCAACAATAAATATATATTTAAAAAAATATCCTAAAAATTAAATTTTGATATAATTTTTTACGAACATAATTAAAAAAATAAGATAATATTTTTCTTAAAATTTGATAATTTTTTTTAATTATATATTTTTTTGTCATCTTTTCAAAATATTATTAGTTGTTAACATAAAAAATTATATATATATATATATATATATATATATATATATATATATTTAACAAAAAGTCACCAAAATTTAAAGATATTAATATCTTATTTTTTAATTATATTTAAAAAATATCACATTAAAATTTAATTTTTAATGTATTTTTTGAGAAATACATATTTAATATTAGATAATTTTATCAAAAAACTAACATTAAATATGTATTTTTTTAAAAATATATTAAAGATTGAATTTTGATGCGATTTTTTATAAGCATGATAAAAAAAATGAAATATTATTATTCTTAAAATTTGGTGATATTTTTATTAAGTATATATTATTTTGTAATTTTAAAAAAAAATTATAAAAAATATATACTTAACAAAAAATTACTAAATTTTAAATATAATAATATTTTATTTTTATAATTATACTTATAAAAAATGACATTAAAATCCAATTTTTAAAATATTTTTTAAAAATATATATTTATTATTAAATATTTTTATTGTGTTTTTAAATTATTTAAAAATATTTTTGTCTCACTAAAATTCAAATGTATTTCTATGGTTAACCCATAGAAAAAATAAAAACTTGAAAAAAAAAAAAAAAGAATCTGGCCGTGAATGTTTTTACCCAGAAAGACCTGAAACTGTGAAAGCAGAAGAGTCCAAAAGGGAATAAGGTTGTTGAAGATATTTTAAGATGATAGTTATGGAATTGGGATGAGGAAGAAGTGCGTAATTTGGAGGGAATAGAAGGTAGGCAGTTGCAGTTAATGCGATCCAATGTTATAGAATCTTCCAAGTCCCATTTCAGTTCATTCATGTTCATCATATTCTGGTTTTGGTAGTAAAATCGAAATCAATAACAGTGAAATATGGGGAGAAATAGGATGAAGAATCTGTTTAGGAAGTTGCACATCGGTGGTGGAGACGGTGGCGATGACGGTGACGGTGACGGTGGCGCTTCTCCTACTATGAACGAGATACCGAGTCGCAATCTGAGTGTTGCAGAGCATGAGCATGAGCATGAGCATGAGTTTCAATTTCAGATGAGAATGGCGTTGGCCATCAGTGCTTCCCATCCAATTCCAAACATTGACGCTGACTCCGATCAGATCGATGCCGCCAAGCAGATGAGCTTAGGTTCTGAGTCTTCCCTCACACAGTTCCAATCCCTTCGCTATTGGGTACTTCTTTCACTTTAATTTCATTCTCGTAATCAATTAAACTTATCTCACTTTTTCATTTTGTTATTAATGTTTAATCAATTATAGAAGCTTGACATTGTTAAAGGGGAGTGTTTTCTCTGAGTAATTTGTTTGGTTTTTACCTCTGGCAGAATTATAGTGTGATAGGTTATGAGGAGAAAGTGATGGATGAGTTTTATGATGTTTATGGAATCTCTTCAAATTTCATTCGTCGAGGAAAGATGCCCTTATTGGTGGATCTGCAGGCTAAAACCACCTCACAAAATGGTGATCGTGAAGTCATCTTGGTGAATCGCTTGGTTGATCTTGAGCTGCAGCGGCTTGAGGAAAAGGCCTGTGCCTTATTCGATGACTGTCCTATTTCTGAAAAAGGACTGATTTTAAGTGGCTTGCTGCAGAGACTTGCTGATATTGTTGTTACCAGAATGGGTGGCACAGTTGGTAGTGCAGATAAAATGATAGAAAGGTGGGCTAGGAGGAGTCATGAGTTAAGAGATTCTTCAAGAACCATTGTTCTTCCTCTTGGCTCTCTTGATGTTGGACTGTCGCGTCACCGAGCCCTGCTTTTTAAGGTTGCAACATTCTCTATATTTTCTAGTTATGCATATGCACATAAAATTATCTCAAATATCTTATAACAGTTTTTAACACTTTGTATGCGAAGAACATTGTTCTCTCCGTCAATTGACATGCATGTTCTGTTTCGACCCATCATTCATCAAAGAACATAAAAACCCCACAGTGCAAAGTTGCATTTCCAAGTTTATGGTGCACAGGTGATATGCATCAAGCTAAATCGAGCTTTCTTCATTTCTCTTTAACCAAAAACATTCACTTTTATGCCACCTCCAACTTTGATGTAATTCATGCAATTTACTTGATAACCATTCAGAAGTTTCGATTAAAACATGTTTCTTGCCCCGGTGCTTAGGTACTTGCTGACAAGATTAATATTCCTTGCATGCTGGTCAAAGGGAGCTATTACACTGGAAGTGCTGATGGAGCATTGAATTTGATAAAAGCTGATGATGGAAGGTAAATCTTATGATAGAATGTTAATGGCTTAACTGTCTTTTTAAATATTGTTGTCCAAGGATTGTTTACCATAGATACTTTATCATCATGCCTTTATCACCTTAGGTCTCTAATAATAAATGGTGCATGCCGTGCACCATGGTGGAACAAGTTCAAGAGCTGTTATTGACTTGTTGTAATGACACAGTGAATACATCATTGATATGATGGGTGCACCTGGGGTTCTTATTCCTGCTGAGGTGCCAAGCAGTCAGCTCCAAAACTATAGCTTTTCTGTAAGGAATTGTGAAGAAGTTGTCCGAGTGGGACTGTTTAACAGAACGCATTTGATGCTCGATAATAGAACTCAAGTCTTGGGTAGCTCACCTGATCAGTGCAGCAAAAAACCAAAAGCAGTCAAGTCCCAGTCAGAAAAACCATTAAATGTGGGTGGTCAAACAAAACTAGTTGATAATATCCATGTTGGAATGAATGAAAGAGAGAGGTTTGGACATAATTTGGGAAATCTTTTAGAGTCACTGCATAAATCATGTGAATTCTCATCACATAGAGAAACATCACCTGCAGAAAAGATTCGTGTAAACAATGTATCCAAGTATGTCCTCAGTGCAGCAAAGAACCCGGAATTCGCACAAAAACTACACACAGTTTTGCTAGAGAGTGGAGCCCTCCCCCCACATGATCTCTTTTCAGGTGTAAATCCACAAGATATGGGTGAAGATAAAACATGTGAAGAATTTGTCAGGGATATCATTCAAGATGATCCAACTAGGTTGTCATTAAGCTACAACAAATCTCTCATACCCTATCAAATGAAGCACACTGCCCATGATACTAGGTCAGAACAGCAGAAAGAATTTTACATAGATAGATATGATAATTCCACACAGTGTGATTGTGAATGTGATAATGCGGGGAAGGGGTCTGTGATGGTTTGTGACAATAGAGTTGATGGGTTAGAGAAATCTCATTACTTATGTAAAGAGCAATGTGTCCAATCTGACTTGCCCAAGACAGCTGTTTCTTGTGAAACACGTGATAGATTTGATGTTTCCCATGATGGGGATGACAAAAATGGTTATAATGAGGTTGGTGTAGCTTCAAATGACGTTGGATTTTGTAAAGACTCAGCCATTCAGATAAATAAGGCACCCTGTATAGACTCAGCAGAGTGTATCACATATGATCATAAGAATGACAGAGTTGACCCAGTCTTGAGGGAGAGGAAAGAATGGGAAATTCAATGGGAGGATCTTCGTATTGGTCAACGTATTGGTATCGGTAAGATCTATAACTTACTAGCTGTGCCTTTCATTCCCCTTTATTGTACTCTTGTGACTCTAACCTCATAAAACTGTGGCACTCCTTCAGGTTCGTGTGGTGAGGTTTTCCATGCTGATTGCAACGGTTCGGTAAGTGCTCTATATCCTCACCTAATATTTTTCAGGACATTGTTGATTTCTTGTGATAGAATCAGGGAATAGCAGAAGGTTAGGATTTTATTGCTGCACAGGGACTGCAATTCGCACTCCCTAGAATGTTCTACACAGTTGGAACTAACAACTCAGGGAGAGAGAGTTCTCTCCAATTCTAACTGAATTAACAAAACAGAAAAGCATAGAAACAAAGCTAACTAGAACCCAGCTATTTATAGGTAGTTAAGAGTAGAGTTTAACAAACCAATCAGCCAGCTACACCAAGCTAAAACTGCTACTTACCTCTTCTCTTGTAAAATAGCCCAAACCTGTTACTATTAGGCGTCATTCTATCAATACTCCTCCCCTGGACAACCACCTTGTCCTCAAGGTGGAACTCCAATGTGGCTGCCCTCTCCCAACTGTCCTCACAAGAACAAAGACCCTCCCGGCACACCAAATAATCTAAAGCACCGTCTTCAGTGGTCCACGGTGCCAAAATCTGTGAAGGATTCACCACCAGCTCATCATCCTCTGCCAACCCCGGAGGTACGATCTGAACCTGCTGCTTCTGTGGAATGCCCCCCTTCAACTTGCTAACATGGAAAACCAGGTGAAGCCTGCACCCCGGAGGCAACACTAGTCTATACGCCACCCCCTATCTTCTCAATCACTTCAAATGGACCATAATAGCGAGGGCTTAGCTTTTCATTAACCCGTCAAGCTAGCATCCTCATCCAATAAGGTTGCATTTTCAAATAAACCCAATCACCAAGCCCGTACCCCACATCCCTTCGATGCTTATAAGCTGCCTGCTTCATACGCTGCTGAGCCTGGGTCAAGTGCGCCTTAAGCTCTGCCAACACAGCATCCCTTGCCGCGGTTAATGCTGCCACCTCTTCGAAATGCGATGGGAACGTCTCTCCTTGGAAGAGCACTGGTGCTGGCACGCCATAGAGTGCTTGAAATGGTGTTGTTTGGGCTGAGGTATTAAACTTACTCAGCTCATGATTTTCTGAATTTTGCTATGACGTCCCCCAGCTTATCTAGCCAAGCCAACCCCAAGACGAACTCCGCTTCATCAGTTGGGAAGATGAAGAAATTTTCCTTGATCCACAACTCCTTGAAATTGAGGGTTACATCTAAACACCTTCCTTGTCCTCCCAAATTTCTGCTGTCCGCTACCCTGACCTGGAACTTAGGGGTGCTATCAACCTTTAAACCCTGTGACAATCTCCGATGTCATCCGAGGCTCCATAATCTAACAAGACGCGGACACGACGGCCATTCATTTCCGCCCAAGCCTTAATGAACCTGTGAAGGCCACTCAAGCTCATGAATTTAAGTTCCAATTGCTCCTGCTCCCCCGTTTCTGGAACTGCCTCATGTTGTAACCAATCAGCCTCATAGTCTGGTTTCATAATCAACAGCTTGAACTCCTTGTGTTTGCAAACATGATATGTGGTGTAAGGTTCATCGCAGAGGAAGCATTCCCCCTTTGCACGCTTCGCCCTATACTCTATACTCCTCATTGCTGAGATGCCTCAACCCACGCCTCCTCAGTGGATCTGGCACTGTGTCTGTCCCCTTGTTTGCTGCAGAATAGGATGCAGTAGCAGGGTGCACAGCTTTGTTTGCAGTGAAGTTCGAAGCGGTGAAATGGGAAGCAGGTAGCCCTGGTACTCCACGCAAGGCAATGTTTCAATTTTCTACTTTCGGTGCCAATTCCATTAGTTCATCCACTGTCTGATACGGAAACAATTTGCATTCTTCACTCATCTCAGGCTTCAGTCCGTTCATGAACAGGTCAGTCAACAATTCCGAATTTCCGATGCGATGCCGTGAAGAGGCCGAGCGGGAAGCACAAATTGGTCGACATAATCCCTGACCGAGTTTGTCTGCTTCAGCAACGTTTGGTATGGACTCTGCAGTCGCTCAGGCTGAAAGTGCCTAGTAGCGCCGCGCTAAGGAATCGCCATTGAAGCACCGGTGCGGTTGCCTCCCACCACCGGAACCATGTGAACGCCCTCCCTTCCATCACCAACGTGGCGACAGTGAGCCATTCCTCCTCTGGCACTGCGTGAAGCAAGAAAAATTGCCCCATACGTTCAACCCAAACCACCGCGTCATCGCTGCGAAAGATCGGAAGCTCCAGCTTCCGCCGGCGCACTTCGATTTCCCGACAACAAACCTGAGGCATGGTGCGATCCCAGTGAACCACGATCGTTCCGATTAGGAGCGCGGTTTTCGAACAAATCCATCCTAGAATCAAATTGCTACAACGTCTTTTGCATCAATTGGAACATCTCCATCCGCAACTCAATTTTATCAAATCGTGCCTCCATTTTCCTCGATCTCGATTGAACCATTCAACGCCAAGATCCTTGAGCTTCTGATACCAGTTGATAGAATTAGGGACTAGCAGAAGGTTAGGATTTCATTGCTGCACAGGGACTGCAATTCGCACTCCCTAGAATGTTCTACACGGTTGGAACTACCAACTCGGAGAGAATTCTCTCCAATTCTAACTGAATTAACAAAACAGAAAAGCATAGAAACAAAGCTAACTACAACCCAGCTATTTATAGGTACTTAGGAGTAAAGTTTAACTAACCAATCAGCCAGCTAGACCAGGCTAAAACTGCTATTTACCTCTTCTCTTGTAAAATTGCCCAAACCTGATACTAGTTGACGCCATTCTATCATCTTGTATTGTCTAAAGCTACTGCCTATTGGGACCAGGTAATGTGCGAGAAGTTTAGCATAACTCCTAGTCCTAGATGACTGCAAAATCTAAATTAATATACTATGCCAGAAGTTTGATTTTGATGTTTGTTTTCCCAGTTGCCATCATGCAGACTTAATTCTGAAAGATATGAGTTATAGTTTGTGGAATAACACATTGGAAGTAAAATTCCTTGTCTCTGAAATTAAATAACCAAATTCCTTTTCATTAGCCCCTTTTCAAGGTTTATCTTCGAATCGCTAAAATTGGAATTTAAATATGTATGAAGGGGAATTAAAGAATAAAAAATTTGAATTGTGAGGGTAGTGATGGAGGGTAAAGCATTCAACTTATTTGTGATCATTTTGCTTGGTACAGGGCTGATTTCTGTATGGCTGTAGATATTTTATTAATTGCTCATTTTTGTTGATAGAAAATAAAATATGGATGAATAATTATGCCGAGAGATCTATTTTGCTTCCATAAATGGATATTCCTTGGCCACTTTCATTCTTTCTTAAATTTTGTCTGTCATCATGCACTGGTGTAGTGTTATTTTTATATATGGGTTCGTGTGAAGCAGTAGTCATGTCGTAAATGCACTGATTTTGATAGTTTTGAATAAATGGTTTGCCATGGTAGGAAGTTGCTGTGAAGAAGTTTCTAACACAAGATTTTTCTAGTGATGCGGTGGCTCAGTTCAAATCTGAAGTAAGAATCTGATGTTATACACAAATCAATGTTGCATTCATGTGCTTACATATACATTTTTACCCATGCAATGCATTTACTAGGTTGAGATCATGTTAAGACTGCGGCATCCCAATATTGTGCTCTTCATGGGAGCTATTACTCGTCCGCCACATCTATCCATCTTGACAGAGTTTCTTCCAAGGTCAGTGTTCTTTCTTCCTTTTCTTGTTGTCGTTTAGGTTTGGATTGTTGTTTGTGTGTGCGTGCATGTGTGGTTGATTTCCTACATGTTTATTTTGTTCTTTAAAGTATATTTGCCACTTGGTATGCAGAGGGAGTTTATATGGTCTATTGCGTAATCCTAAGTTTCAACTTAATGACAAGAGGCGGTTGCGTATGGCTGTTGATGTGGTAATGAGATGAAATTATCCTTGTATTTAACTTGGTATCCTCCGTTCTCTTTGCCTTTAATTGATGTGAAGATATTAACTGTCTAAAAACCAGGCTAAGGGAATGAACTACTTGCACACAAGTCATCCTCCCATTGTCCATAGAGATTTGAAGTCTCCGAATCTTCTTGTCTCCAAGCATTGGGTTCTTAAGGTAATCAAACTTTAAATTTTTTATGTTTTCCCCCTTAGAGACTTTGGTTATGCATCTGAAAATAAGGCACCATACTTTGTTGTCTATTGATAGGTCTGTGATTTTGGTCTATCGCGGATGAAGCACCATACATTTTTGTCATCAAAGTCCTATGCTGGAACGGTAATTCTTACAAATTAATGGACTTTGAAAATTCTTGGGTTACACTCTTAATTCATTCATTTCTTTCATAAATTACAATTATGATGTATAGCTTTAAGCTAAGTAACACAGTCCTAGATAAATCTTTTGCCTGCAGGCCGAGTGGATGGCACCAGAAGTCTTAAGAAACGAGCTTGCCAATGAAAAGTAAGTTAATTATGAATGACACTGTGACCTCTAATAAGAAAACCTGTTTATAAAAATTTAGGATATGATTAATAGTTAAATCTTGTGTTGCTTTCAGGTGTGATATATATAGTTTTGGAGTAATCTTGTGGGAGTTGGCTACGACAATGATCCCGTGGCAAGGTTTGAACCAAATGCAGGTTGTTGGAGCTGTTGGATTCCAAAACAGGCGCCTTGAAATTCCAGATGATGTTGATCCAGAAGTAGAACAGATAATACGTGATTGTTGGCAAATGTAAGTTAAAATTAAATTACATTCATATTATATATGATTACGATGGCAACTTAACGGTGTTATTAATGTGATTCATGGAACTCAGTGATTTCAATCACGTATTGGTATTAATAGTAGTTTTCCCGCTTGTTTGATTTTAGATGGGTGTTTGAAATGCAGGGATCCACAGTTACGGCCATCATTCTCCGAGTTATTATCTCGTCTCTGCCAACTTCAACATCTTGTTGTCGTTAAAGGTGTAAAACGAGCTCCACACATCAAATGAAGGGAAATTCATTTTTGTGTATCACTTTATATTATTCTTTGAGAACGAGAGAAAGCAGAGCCGGCATATGGTGCAAGAAAAATGTTTCGCAAATTATTACGAGTCTCACGTTGATTAGTGTGTGAAACATTCCTTATTCTCTCTCTCTCTCTCTCTTTCTTTTTAGATTTTAGAGTCCAGTTAAGTCCACTCTAATGCAGATGAGTGTCGTATAGCCTTGACCAGTAACAAACGAAACCCCATCAGAAAACAAAAGAACTGTAAAAGAAAAAAATGTGAGGGGAGGTGGATGTTACATAATTAGATTTGTATATAGATCTTACTAGGGGTTGTAAACTTTTGATCACCGAGTCGTATATTGATAATAATCTTTTTTTCAACACCAGAATAAAGTATGTTATAGAGTTCTCGACCTTGTACAGTTTTGCAATTAGATGCCATTGATTTAAATTTTAAATTTCAGTGGTCGTTCTTTAATTTAATACAGAATATTAATCAATTTTTTTATTATAAAATTATTTTTTTTAACCTTCATTTTGAAAATTTCATAGTTTAGGTTTAGAATTTAAGATATAGAATTTGATATTTAAGATTTAGAAAAGTTGTTCATTTTGATCGAAAAAAATTGAACTCTTTAGTTGAATTTTATACATAAATAAAACCCAACAAACAAGTAGAAAAAAGAATTTAATGAATCAATCATAATCTAATTACTAGTTCTTTATTTTGGTAATATACAAATGTTAAAGTATATTTTGGAATATTATATATTAATATAATATTTAGATATATTTTGTTATAATTTCATATTAATTTAGTTTTATGTTAAATTTATCAAAAATGTTTAGTAACAAAAAAAAATTTAAAAAATAGTTATAATTTATCTTATTTAATATTTATTAATTGTTACAACAATTAATTAATAAATGTTAAATAAAGTTCCTTTTTACGATTAAATTATATTTTTGTCTTATAAATAAATCCATGACAATAAATAGGATGTAGAATCACTTAAGAAGTAGTAGTACTATTTACAGTAAGGATAATTCAATGATGCTTACCATTTTTTTTTTTTGTCTAAATTACCTAAATGTGAGTATTGAGAGACGAGTTCCACTCTTTTTAAAAAATTATATATTATGACACCATAGAATATATATCTAAAGTTGCAGCTTCATATATATATGGAACACTGTAAGTGGCACACACAGAATATATGTAGGCACATACAGTAAGTTACACTAGCTAACCACTTTATTAGAGGGAGGGAGAGGGAGTTGCAAGTTTCAATTCTAAATCAGGAGCTGCTGCGCTTTGGATTGAGGTGCAATTTGTTGAAGTTGCAGAGGCAAGCCAGTGAGATAGAACAACGGCATCGCTATTCCTAGTGCCCTCATTTGCTAGGGTGAGGCGGTGTTTTCTTGATCTGAAAGTGTTCCGCCGGAGAAAATACTTTTGTGCATGGCTGGCCACTTGAGTGGGCGTTCTTGTTCTCACAAAACATCTGGATATGCCTCTCCAGTTACCCTTCCCCAGCTTCTCCAACCCCTCTAGGAATATACGGTGCTCCTCCTCACTCCATGCCAATCCTGATGATCATCGCCAATAAATACTTATATATGTTTTGGATCCATATATATATGTTACGTTAGATACCGATAAGGTGAAAACTCAGGAGAAGTCGACTTTACGTGAAGTTGATATCTAAGAGTCTGTTAGATGATTTGACTGATTTGATTAAATTTTTATTTAACGACTCTCAGATATCAACTTCACGTGAAGTCGACTACACCTGAATTTTCACCTACTGATAAATATTAAATAGTGAAGAAGTGGACAGTTTTGTGAATGTAAGTAGTTAGTATATATATATGAATCGTCAAAGTCTAATATAACAGATTAGAATATAGTTGGAACATATATATACGTACCTTTGTTATTGTCTTTGATCGTTGACATAAGACCACTACTGCTGGCACCGGCGGTTAAGTAAGAATAAGATATTTCATGTGAATTTTTATTTGCACCTACAAGCGACGATGATGATAAAGAAGCAGCAGCAGATAAGGATAGCAGGTAGTCCATGCATGAAGAAGAAGAATATTGATTATCATCAAGTTGTACCCCAAAGAGCTTTATTCCACTACTCCCCCCTGTGGTACTACTGAAACTGTGGTTGCAAGTCCTTGAATTGTGACCAGAATTCCCACAATACGTGCATTTCCTTGCCATTATTATTATTATTATTATTATTATTCTCCTTTCTTACATTTCACAATCACTCTTCGCCCACTTACACATATATATAAAGACAGGGTTTCACGTACGTACTGCCCACCCACACATATATAGACTCAGAGAGAGAGAGAGAGTAATAACGCACAGAAAGTAAATCAACTAATATTTTAGGGTAGTGCTAGGGATCTGGAATTCTAATACCATGTCATGAAACCACTCATCCAAAAAACGTAATCTGATAGGACGATGTAAGACTAATAGTTATATCTCTAATACTTTCTAAACCTTCATTATACACATTGTACGCTTAGGCTATTGATTCCTATACTTTCTCAATATTTTAAACTCTATTAATAATTGTGCGTTCTTTGGTGGCATTATATTGATTATGTTCATAGTGGGTTTGAAAAGGGGTATATGTGTGTTTGTGTGAGAGAGAGAGTGGAAAGGCAATTAGATTAGAAAGGAAGAACACAGTTTTTCTCTTGGACCCTTTCTCACCCAAGGTTTTGAAGCTGCAACACAAAACTTGAAGAAACTAAAGTACTCTCTTCCAATCATAATTGTCCAATAAACTCGTTAAAAAATTCTGTCCTTCATGTAAATTAAAGGAGCCCATGTGTGTCTTTGCAAGTGGCACCTTTGATATCTCGTGTTATGAGATACATGTATGTTAGAGATATTATTGCTAGATAGAAAAAAAAATAATGGGTCTAAATAATCTAAATTTATTTTATTTAGTATTTATTTATTATATAATATATTAAATAAAAACAAAAATAATAAATTTGGATAGTTTTTAATTAATATTTTCTTATAGAAAAAAATATTAATTTTCTAATATTTCACTACAATAATTGAATAGGCTTAATTTAATTACAAAAGTTTAAGCAAAAAAAATTCATCCTAAAGTTATTGAGACAAATTTGATAAAGAGAAAATGCAGGAAAATAATCATTTTTCAATTAATTTTAACTAACATTTTATTTTTATTGTTAAAAGCAATTTTTTAATCCACGTTCATTATTTTATTCAAAAAATGCTAGGAGGATAATGACTTTGTTGAACAATATGAACAACTACCAATTAAATAAAAACACACTATACCTCCAAATTAATCCTTTAAATTTTAATATTAAAATAACTATCCGTACACTAATAAATAAACATCCAATATATCTATTATTTACATTGTTTAATATTTTCATTGTTTACCTATACTTTTCTTATTCTTAATTACTATTCCCAGTCTCTTACTGCTCTTTCTTTTCTCTTCCCGATTCCTTCTTCATTCAACCCCCCATTTCTCTCTCATTTGTCTCCTTTCTTTCTCTCCTTTGTCGTCTAGAGCCATTGTTGACACATACATTTTTCTAAAAAAATCTTCTAAAGGGAGAAGAATAGAAAATCAATAAAGTGATAAATTAAAAAATTAATCCTCATACAATTTATAATTTTTATTATATATAAATCATCTTATTTTAATTTAAGAATAATTAATACATTATTTTACCCATTTAATCACTTCAGAGCAACTGAAGTTGTTGCCATCCAAATCTGAAGCCGTCGTTGCTGTTAGAGATATAACCATTAATGTTACCTTCTCCCATCAGCTTAAACTTTTGGGATGAGTGGTTCCTAACATAGTATCAGAGCTCTATGACCGAAAAGTCAAGAGTTCGATCCTTGGTAAACCCCAAAAAATAAAGAAAATAGCATAAGGCAAATAAAAGAAAGCCTATGCAATGAGAGTGTTAGAGATATAACCATTAATGTTACATTCTCCCATCAGCTTAAGCTTTTGGGATGAGTGGTTTCATTACAATTGCCACCTCCTCCTCTCGTTGTTTTCTCTCATCATTGTTGTTGTTTCCTTCACTTCTCTTACTCAGTGTCATAGTCAACAACTTTAATTTGCTCCGACATAAAATACATAGGTGTTTCATGCTTTCTTTTATAAATTTTTTATGAGTATATTGTTTGGACTTGTAGATGTTCTACAATAAATACTTTCGTATGTTCTTTTTAATAGGTTTCTTAATGTTCTTCTTCTATTAAATTTTGGATGTTTGTTTAGATGGATGGGTGATTTTTCGTATGGGTTAGATTTAGGTTTCCTAATTTTGGATGTTTAATTTGACATAAATGAATCTAATGAATTTCTTGTTTTGGATATATATCCCACTTTTGGGTATTCTTTTTATTAGAGTTTTTGATGTTCGCCTAGTATTAGAATTTAGATGTTCATTTATATGGCTTGCAGAATTTTCATGCGTTTGTAATTTTGGATGAGTAACTTAATATAAATAAATATGATAGATATTTAGTTTTGGAGGTTCTAACATAGATATCTCACTCTTTGACGATGTTTTCTTTAGTAGGATTTTGGATGCTAAATTAAATATAGTTTTAGAAGTTCAATTGTATAAAATTTTGAATGCGTGACTTTTCTTTTTATTTTGGATGTACTCATACTTTCAAATATTTTTAATGGGGTTTTGGATATTCTTCGAGTATTAATTGAGTTTCGATGTTCATTTGAATTGTTTGAGAACATTAAATGTGTGTCAGATGTAGAGTTTAAAAATTTAAATGTTTAGTCGAATTTTAATCCTTTAATTCTATAACTTTTATCTTTTGACAAGTGACCACCACTGGAGAGAAGGTGGCTGCAGGAAGGTTGTCATTGGAGAGTGGCCGTTGGCGGGTGGTTGCCAAAGGTGGTCATAGACTCATAGTAGTGATAAGACTATAAGAGTAATGTTAGAAGAAAGAAAGAATGTAAAAAGAAAAAAAAAATGAATGTAAAAGTGAAACGAAATTTCAAAAAAAAAAAAAAAATAGAAAAAAGTTGTTTCCCTACAAATAGATAATTGTCTTTATGCATAATTATTTATAAATCAAACATGTTATGTATATATATAAAAAATTAGCCATAAAATTAATGATTTATATAAAATATATATTTAAATACAAAATACATATTAAAATGTATTAAATAATATATTTTTTTATAGGAGTCACTCAGATAAAGATGTCAAAAATATTTTTTAAAAAAAATATTTTTTAATAATTAAAATTTAACATATATAATCGATTAAACTGTGTTATTTTTATTAAAATTAGACCGGACAAATCAGTTTAGCCGAAAAACCAATAAATTAAATTTTGAATCAGTCTAAATTAATATTTTTTATAAAAATTACTACAATATCCCTATTATAAAAAATAACTAAAATATTCTTATTATATATATATATATATATATATATATTTGTTTTAGGAGAATGCTACTTGTACAACAAAATTTAGCCTTTTCGTTAGCCTTTAATATTATTTAATTATTTTTTAATTAAAACATATTCCTATCTTTTAGATACACATTTATAATTAAGATTAATTTAAATTTTAAAAACTAAAAATTTTCTAACTTCCTATTTACTTTATAGTTTGTTATTATTTCCTTCTTTTACTTTCTTTTCTCTATCTGTAACACGATTTTCTTCTTTCTTCTATTCTTCTATCTCATTCTCGGCTTCTTTTTTATAGTGGTCATAATTTCTTTTTTATTGTAACACATATAAAATTATTAACTTATACAAAAAATGTTTTTGAAGTACATCCAAAATCATAAATCTAAAATTTAATTTTAAACCTTAAAAAATAATTGTCACACATCTTAAATTATGAAGTGATACACAATATTTCTAAAACACATTCAAAATCAATTTAAACTCTTGCAGTGGCCGTAATTGCAGATATAACAGTGTTGATAATTTGAGAATTGTGATTCTTTAAGTTGTTCTTCCACCTAAACCATTATCCAATGCAAATTAGAATGTTGTACATGGCATGCAAAATCAATGTGATTGAATAACTAAACAGATACATACGATTAACTATGAATCACTTTCTCTTAAACACATCCAAAATACCTGATGTCCAATTCCGACGAAGAAGGATTAGCAACGCTGATGAAGACTAATGCGACGAGGAGTAGGACGAAGCGAGCCTGCAGACTAAGTGGCAAGGAGGAAGGCGATGCCAAGGACGAGCGAGTCGGACGACGGCGTTGCAGAGTAACGGCGAAGCAGAAGAACAGCGCTGGGATGACGCGGCGGCGCCGAGGAGGATGGCGGCGCGGACAAATAATCACACGGACAAATTAAAATCTTCAATTTTACTGAATTTATATTTTTCGAAGTGTATTTAAATGATAATCTGTTAATAATTAAAAATAATAAAACTGAAATAGAAATTAGAAATTTTAAATTTTAATTTTATTTAATTTGTATTTTAAATATGTATTCAATTCTAAAAAGACACTACATCTATTTAAATGTGTTTGTTTTATTTTTTTTTAAATTATTGTAATAAAAAACTGAACATTGTACAATTTTTAAAGGATACCTAGTTAAATTGTTAATTTTAAAAATTCTAAATCCTAACCTTATGATAGCAGAACAAAAGGGCTAGAATTTAAAATTTTTAAAATTAATATATATAATATGAGTATTTTAGTCATTTTTTATAATTGGAGTATTGTAGTAATTTTCTATAAAAAAAATAATATTAATTTAGATCAATTCAAAATTTAATTTACTATTTTTTTAATCAAATTAATTTGTCTAATCTAATTTTAACAAAAATAATATCGTTTAATCAATTATATGTATTAAATTTTAATAATTAAAAAATATCTTAAAAAAAAATACGTTTTAAACATTTTTATTTATCCTTTCTGTATACACAAATATACCGTACATAACTTAATAGTTAATTTTTAACATGCACAAGTCGTTTGCTGAGTTGTCTTGTGTGTATGTGGGACAAGACACTCATTCCATACCTGTCTAATACGTGTATTTTCTATATCTAAGTGTGTTTTAATTAAAAAAATTGAAATTAGTATTATTGGAGTTTGGTGTCGCATGATGTTGTGTCCAGGATAGTGTCCCGGCTAAAAAATGAAAATTACGGAAATGTAACTAGATCCAAAAACTTTAACACTTTGAGAGGCGAATTATTTGCCCCATAAGACAAAAGTTACGTGACGTCAGAGCAACTTTAGACTGCATGGCCTTTATCTGGCACCATACATAGTGTAGCTCAAAGTTTTGGTGCATGTATCTTTTTTTTTCGTGGACTGCAAATTAGGTGTATGATAAGATGAATACAGCACAGCCCAATACTTGTGATAGACAAAAGTTTCGACATAGCGAGAAATTGTC